>NW_019268635.1:169971-185466 GCF_002738365.1 Cucurbita moschata
ATGAGGCGGAAGAGATACAAAGGCAAGTAAGTGAACTCCTTGCTAAAAGGTATGTACGTGAAAGTTTGAGTCCTTATTCTGTTCCAGTTATTCTTGTACCTAAGAAAGATGGTTCTTGACGTATGTGTGTTGATTGTAGGGCTACAAACAAGATAACTATAAAGTATAGGCATCCAATTCCTAGAGTACATTGAATGTACAGAAATGGCTATAACAGAGTTTCTGTTATTCGTATTAATAGCTACTCTAGGAGGAATGTTTTTATGAGGTGCTAATGATTTAATAACTATCTTTGTAGCTCCAGAATGTTTCAGTTTATGCTCCTACCTATTATCTGGATATACCAAGAAAGATGTACGGTCTAATGAGGCTACTACGAAATATTTACTCATGGGTGGGGCAAGGTCTTCTATTCTGGTTCATGGTTTCTCTTGGCTATATGGTTCATCTGGTGGAGAGATTGAGCTTCAAGAAATAGTAAATGGTCTTCTCAATACACAAATGTATAACTCCCCAGGAATTTCAACTACGCTTATATTCATCACGATAGGAATTGGGTTCAAGCTTTCCCCAGCCCCTTCTCATCAATGGACTCCTGACGTATACGAAGGAATGCGGTTCGTTCGATAAATTCCTACCTCTCTATTGATTTTTGAGATGTTTGGATTTTTCAAAACTTCATGGACATGCAGAAGAGAAATACTATCCCCACTCGGACGAAGACATAACTTTTACTTGTTCATAGATTAGATGATATGCTTGATAAACTGCATGGATGTAGTCTTTTTACTAAGATTGATTTAAAATCGGGTTATCATCAAATTCGCATGCATATTGGGGATGAGTGGAAAATAGCTTTTAAAACCAAGTATGGTCTTTATGTGTAATAGCCCAAAAATAAATAAAGAAGTAAACAAATAAAAATAATTATAAAAAATTGTTAAAATAATAAAATAATAAATAAAAATTAAAAGAAGAAAAACATTTGGTAACCATCCCTCCTCCTTCCTTCAATCTCTCACCACTCCTTCCCTAAAAATAAATCTGTCAACAAATCACGAATCTCTTTTCTATAAAAACAACTGCAGATTTACCCAGAATTCTTCATTTCTACAAAAACAAATAGAAAAAGAAAACAAAAGGTTTAAGCACACTAGCTACGCCGGAGGAGATAGAGGTCAGTATGTTAAATCTTCCTTTTATTTTATTAAATAATATTAATTTGGTTACAATTATTTAGTTTTGAATTAGAGATTAAATGAAAAGAATTCTGTATGAGTTTAGGAAATCAAAACCAATAATATTTTAGATCTATTAAATTGTTGCAATGATTTAGATCTACTGAATTGTTGATGATTTAGGTTGTAATTTGATATGAATTATAGGAAAAGAATATAACCAAATGAATGATTAAATTAAAAGCTAAGAATATAATGGTTAACTGAATCACAAATATGACAAAGGAAATAATATAATGGTTAACTGAATCACAAATATGACAAAGGAAATAAGAAAAAATGAGATAGAGATAGAAATACAGAATAGAACACTGTTAACTAAAAAGAAAAATAATAATAAAAATAAAAAGAAAAGATTGGGAAGTAGAAATAGATTAACAAAATTGAATAATACCTTCTTAAAAATAATTACAAAAGAAGAAGAAAGAGGAAAGATTGAGGAAAGATTTGTTGAACATTTAACACTAAAACAGGAAATATCATAGTGTACTGAGCTAATTTAAATTTTGTCTAACACTAAATATCAGAATTTTACGATGGCCAATCTAAATTAGAGAAATAATTTTATAGAGTTCAAACTTGAAACTGATGTCATGAACTCATATAGGTTGACTCGGATTTCAAAGGACGGAATCGAACTTTCATTAAAGATATATTTGTGACAACGACTTAAGCTAGCCAGGTAAGTGACCTTACTATCGGCATGGTTATTTTTTTGATGTTGACACGTGCCCTGTGGTTCTGCACGTGTCATATATATTGATATGTGTGAATTGTCTGTGGATCGATATGCTTCCTATATGTTATGTTATGTTATATAGTATGTGGATTGTATGATAATAATTATGGTACGATGTGCTCTAGGAGATGTTTGAGATAGGATACGAGAAGGATGCATAAAACAAAATGAAACGATAGGAGTAAGATACGTTCACGAAACATTAAGGTTAGGTTACATACCGGAGTGCTATGGATAGGAGAGATTGATGAAAGAATACGGTTAGGTTATGGGTAGAAAGGGATAGGTTTGTGATAGATTGATAGAACGATGGCGTTAGGATACGTTCTGGTGATGATATGACTAAGGTACGTCACGTAATGATATGTCTGTGATAGGTATAAGAACGTTAAGGCTATGGTAAGTTAGAGAACGATATGACTATGAAGTGTTTACGTTATGACTTGGTTATGATATGATCCATTGTATGCTAGATTATTGTGCTTAAGTACGAAATCATGTGAACATGAATGTATGTTATTTATGCCGCTTAGTTGATGTGATATGAATGCATGTGACGATGTGTGGCCCTTGTACGATTATGGCTTGTTGTGTGGGTATTGAAATGTAACTGAATGAATTGTATGACATGAAATACGGTAAATTGCATGATACATAACCCCGCTAGGAATATGTATGATGTAACGAAATGAAAGTGAGAATGACATGTAAGCATGAAAACGTGACACGGGGTTATGCTCATTAAATGATGATTATAGGACTAGTGGGACCTCATGCATATTGTGTGATCATGCATTTGGGGGGATACCCCTATCCCATCACGAGGGTACGGACGCGTACATCTAAATGGCAGGACAACGATCGTTATGCCCTGCATAGCGCTGCCGTGACGGTTTTAGTTTTAACGGGTCCCGGTGGGCCCCCAGAGCATGCCCACCGGCTAGGGACAGTGGCCCAGCACTATGCGAACTAGCTAGTGAGCCCATACTCGCACGTATGGGCTACGTGTAGAGTATATGGTACACGTCCACGATTACCTGTTAGGATTACACCGTAGGGAAAACGAAACGAAACGAAACGAAAAAGAAACGAAACGAAACGAAATGAAATGAAACGAAAGATAGGTCCCATCATATTATTGCATGTGATTGTTGCATTTAACCCCAATAGTGGGGTCACTTACTGAGTATTTCTTTAAATACTCAAGTCATGTGCTACTACATTTTTCAGGTTAAGGAAGAGCATTCCTGTACGGCTGACGACGGCATCGCAACTCGAGATCATGGCACATGCATAGGATAGTGGCATTTATTTTCTTAGACTTAGGATAGAATAGGATGTTTTAAACTTAAACGTTTATTTATTTTTATTTTGAGTCTTTTGTTGTGTCGTTTTAAAGATTTTTTCGAAACACGTAAGTCCATGGCTGTGTTTTAAGTTAAAGGTTATGTTTTATGGAATTTAAATGAAATCTTCCGCATTCAATGTTTATGGTATGTATACAGTAGCGACCTTAAATTGAGTAGAAAATTTTGGGTCGTTACATTATGAATGGTTGGTTATGCCTTTTGGATTAACTAATGCACCTAGTACATTCATGAGACTAAGGAACCATGTCTTACGAGAATACTTACCATGTACGCAATGTTTTGATTACTTTAAGAAACGAATGTTTATATGTAAATGTAAAGAAATGTAGCTTTTGCATGGAAAAAGTTAACTTTCTTGGATTTGTAGTTTCATGTAATGGTGTTGAGGTTGATGAGGAGAAAGTGAAGGCTTTAAAAGATTCTACACCTAAAAGGGTAAGTGAAGTAAGAAGTTTTCATGGTCTTGCAAGTTTCTACGGTAGGTTCATTAAGAATTTTACTACAATTGCTTCACCCTTGAATGAACTTGTTAAGAAAAATGTATCCTTTATATGGGAAAAAGATCACGAACTTCCTTTTAATACTTTGAAAGAAAAATTGAGTTCTGCTCCGTTACTTGCATTGCCTAATTGAACTAATTTTGCATAACCCTCGCTAGCTCATTGTAACCTAAAAGGATCAATTTATTTAAAAGAAAATTTGAAGGGTTCAAATTGATATTTAGTATATTAGATATATTGGAGAAAATAAATTTAATTTGAAATGTCAAATTATTATTTAATATATTACATATATTAAATAAATAGATAAAATATATTTAATTTGAATGGTTCAAATTAATATTTAATATATTATATATATTAAATAAAAAATATATTTATTGTATTTGATACAATTAAATATTAAATCAATTATAGTATTTTAATACATTAAATAAAAATATATTTAAAATTTGAATAAGATTCAAATTAGTTAAATATATATTAAGATATCTTATAATATCTAAATATCATTTGTATAAGATATTATATTCTAATATATTAAATTTGCAAATATTCTCCAAGAGTCCCTATAAATAGGACCCTCGGGTTGAGCGAAAGACATACCATCTCTCCCATGTTCTCTGGAGAATGACATTACATCTCCAGAGAATTCTCGAAACTCTCTTCTCCAATCCCTTTGAGATTTTCTTTGAAGAGGCTCCCATAAGCTTTGACCTTGTGTTTGAGTCATAGTAAGGAAGATCTTGTGGAATATTGAAGAACTTATGCATGGTTGAAATACTCCGAGGAGTCTTGCAAGCTAGGGTTTCTACAAATGTAGAGTTCTTACTCTCGTATTTATTGCTTTGTTTTAATTGTTAATAAAAATCAAAACGGTTCTCAATGCTTCCGCTACGTGGATGAAGAGTTCATTCCCTTTAAACATGCTAACATAGTCATATAACCTTCATCTTATAGCATAACTCATATCATATCATAAATCGTCACATAACATATCATACATCAAATATCATAACATCACAAAATATGACACGTACAAAGGTCATAATGTACGTGTTATTCACACAACATACAAGTCATTAAACCAAGTTCATGGGCGTCCAACAATAGAACTGCTTACTTGGTTGGTTTAAGACAAGGTCATTAGATGCTAGCTTAAAAAGTTGATCATTGAACTCAAATTTCACCTGAGGAGTCCTACGCTTATAATTTAGAATTCTATTATGGTAATTGACTCACCTCATTTGCATAAAATAATCTAAAAACTTATCTATATGTAATTTAAATTTGCAAGACAGTAGCCATACTAACTTTAAATGTCTTTAAAAGTGTCAAAAGACGTATCTTGAAGAGTAAAAAATGGTAGTAAAGGATCTGAACGTATCAGACCTAAATCAAATGAGTCAAGTTATAGCCATGAGAATATGAATTCTCTAGCTCTAAGTTGTCAAAATAGGAGGAAACTGAGCAATTTTAATGACAAAGTAAGCTAAGGCAATTTTAATGACCAAGTAAGCTAAGGCACCTTCTTTTATATTAGAGTTCACCTTTCGACTTTGAAAACCTAATCGATGTAGAGCAAATTTTTTTCCTTAATTCTCCGTCATCATATTTAACTCCTCAAAGGTTGCCACAACTCATCCTCGATTCTAATCCTAATGGTAATGTTCTGGTAGGAGGTCTGTGTACGTGCATGTACACAATTGAAAGAGAGATAAAATAAAAGTAGACATCTAAAAAAAACACAAAAAAAATTATACTGACCCACTTTATAGTTAAAGCCCTAGTAGGGTTGCCAAGCCCGCGCAATGGGTCTCCGACATGAAGCGGCCGACTTTGTTTTCCGGGGGACACCAAAAATTCTCTTAAGCTAATCTACAAATAAAAGATTTAGTGTTTGCCTGTCGTTAAAGCATTAACACCCTCTTATTCTCCTTCTTTCACTCTCCAATCTCTAAAATTACCTCACCCAAATTAAGATAAAGATATATAAGTTATAGAAAGAAAAAAAAAAGGGCGAATAATAAAACATCCAAAGACCTACAAAATACATGTGAGGGGGAGTGAGTCCTTTTAGTTTCCCCGAACTGTCTCATACCAATAGAGATCTATTCATTACTTATAAATCTACGATCATTCCCTTAATTAGCCAATGTGGGACTCCTCTCCCAACAAATTTTCCCTCAAACAAAGTGCACTATAGAGCCTCCCCTAAGACCTATGGAGCCCTCGAACATCCTTCTCTTAATGGAGACTTGACTCCTTTTGTTGAAACTCAATTTTGTTATTATCTGTCGAACCTCTTTTATGAGATCTTCAATCTTTGAGGTTTGATCTGACAATGATTTCTAAACCCTTGAGATTAAATATAAAAAATTCAAGTTAAGCACGCTTACCTTTGAAGGCTGCAAAGAAAATTTTGGCAAAACTTCCCGACTTCTTATGTTTAGCCAATCAAATTTTTGTAAGGTAGATCTTTGTTTCTATGACTTGAACAAAAGATCAATGGTTTGTGGAAAACTCATGACAAAGAGTTGAATTTAATGGGAGAAAGTAGTTAGAAGTAGACTTTCTCTCTTGAGTCTATTATTATTCTATTATTCTCTTATTCATTTTTATATAAAATATGTTAAATGAATATTTAGAATTCTATTGTGAAAAGAAATTGAAGAGGATGCATCTACCATATTATTATATGGATTTATTATTAAAGATCAAAAGCCAAAGGTTTGCAAAAAGAGTAAAAGTTCATTTTTTAAATGAATTTAACCTATAGAGTTTTTTTAATAGAAGGTTTGATTACCTATAACTTTAAATAAATTGAAAACAAGAAAATTATTGATCAGCCGGTTTTTTCAAATTTTATGTTGATGAAACATTATTCGTTATGATGATGTAATCTTTCAATCTAGCATAAATAGACTACCTAACCAATTCCAAATAAATGATTTGAGATAGTTGTGTATCTCCTAAAAATAAAGATAAAAGTTAATATTCTCTCATGTATATTATATTGACAAAATTGTTGTCAAATATTTGATGCAAAACTTCAAAGAATAATAATGATCATTGAAATATGAAGTCAGAAGAATAGTATCATAAGTAACCTCAAACGGTGAGAGTATGATTAATTATCTTTCCTGAGTGGGAGACAATTAATGGGTATATGAGAATTAACATTAAATATACTGTTAGTTAGATTATATTAGTTATTAGTTAAACTAATGGTATGACCATTAACTTAAAAATTAAAGTTTTCTCATAGCATTGATGGCTAGGGAGAATTTTTTATTTTGTGTATGGAGTTAAAGATTTGATCTTTAAGTGATTTATGTTAAGTTCAATTTTACTGTAGATTGTGAAGTATGGTATACAAGTAGAATATTTTTTGCTTTTAAATCAACAAAATGACTTGTATGACTATAATAATTTCTTAAGCATTTGAAAGGTGTTTCCGATGTGATTTAGTCGGTCACTTTTCATTGTGATGATAGTGACACAAAGACTAATATTAAGAAAACTATAAAAGATCAATCTATAAAGATTGATATTGAGAGAAAGCATCGTGGTAGTTACCCAGATGACTTTTAATGATAATTATTTTGATTTATATAAAATGGCTCTCTAGACTAAAGTGTTTGAGGATCACCTAGAATGTCTAGGATTACGAGACATGTCTCATATTCTCTAGGGCAACTGGGAGAACATGTTGGGTATAGAGTATGGCCTAGTACACATGTCTCACCAACTTTAGTGCAAGTGGGAGATTGTTGGGATTTATGCCCTAAAGCTTCATAATTAATTGTTTAATTTTTAACAATAATTTTTATTATTTTATTTGTAATTTAATTGTTATCCATTGAATGAAAATCAAAGGTTATTAATGTAATCATGAACCATATGTAGTTGACATACAAAAGGATCGTGTTCAAGTAATAACTTAAAAAGTCTATAGTATATGGATAAGGTTGGGTGCCTTATCCTGGTAACACTATTGATACGACCCACTTTGTAATCGTTACAAATGATTTGATCCAAATCATTTATGTGGAGACACGTAAGTGGGGTATCCTATACAATGAGTTTGTATAGCACTAGACCACGAAATATTTAATCTCTCTTTATAAATCCGTTAATTGAGAAGATTAATATTTCACATGATGATCATATGCGACTCGATCTTAATCCTGAGTGAGTTATGAACTCCTGCCTATGAGGACTTGTCCTTTAATTTACATGGGTGAGGATGACTCTTTTAGTCGATTCAATATGCCTACCATTGGGCCCCACCCTCTCATTAGCTTGAGAGAGACTTGGTTTATGATTGGATCATAGACAAATTGTTAATTAGAGAATCAGTGGTACTTAAGGTGAAAGGTGTAATTATAGAGGTAAAATAGACTTTTGACCGAATTGTAATTATGAACAAATCGTGAATTATCGACTTGCTTGTAATTGTTATATCAATGAACATAACTTGTCCTACAGTGCATAAAAGTGAACTCTAGGTCTATAGTAAAGTGACTTTTAGTTAATGGATGGAAATTGATTAATTAAAGAGTTTAATTAATTAATTTTATATCATTTGAGCTTATAATTTATAGGTCCATAAGGTCCCCTTGCTAGCTCATAGTAACATAGTAACGCTAAAAGATTCAATTTATTTGAAAGAAAATTTGAAGTGTTCAAATTGATATTTAGTATATTAGATATATTAAATATAAAGGAGAAAATAAATTTAATTTGAAATGTCAAATTAATATTTAATATATTAGATATATTAAATAAAAAATATAATCATTGTATTTGATACTATTAAATATTAAATCAATTAATGTATTTTGATACATTAAATAAAAATATATTTAAAATTTGAATAATATAAATTAGCAAATCTTATAATATCTAAGTATGATTTGTATAAGGTATTGTATCATAATATATTAAATATGTAAATATATTATTTGGTAAATATTCTCCAAGAGTCCCTATGAATAGGACCCTCGGGTTGAGCCAAAGACATACCATCTATCCCACATTCTCTGGAGAATGACATTACATCTCTAGAGAATTCTCGAAATTCTCTTCTCCAATCCTTTTAGAATTTTCTTTGAAAAAGCTCCGACAAGCTGACCTTGTGTTCAAGTCATAGTAAAGAAGATCTTGTGGAATGTTGAAGAACTTCTGCATGGTTGGAATACTCCGAGGAGTCTTGTAAGCTAGGGTTTCTACAAAGGTAGAGTTCTTACTCTCGTATTTATTGCTTTGTTTTAATTGTTAATAAAAATCAAAACGGTTCCCAATACTTCCGCTACGTGGATGAAGAGTTCATTCCCTTCAAACATGCTAACATAGTATACATGATGTGACATATGGAGGTTCATGCATCATATAACCTTCATATTATAGCATAACTCATCATATCATAAATCATTACATAACATATCACACATCAAATATCATAACATCACGAAATATGACACGTACAAATGTCATAATGTACGTGTTATTCGTACAACTAAGAAGTCATTAAACCAAGTATGTGGGCGTCCAACAATAGAACTGCTTACTTGGTTGGTTTAAGACAAGGTCATTATGCATCCTTGATGCTAGCTTACAAAGTTGATCATTGAACTCAAATTTCACCTTAGGAGTCCTACCATTATAATTTAGAATTATATTATGGTAATTGACTCACCTCATTTGCATAAAATAATCTAAAAATTTATCTATAAGTAATTTAAATAGACAAGACAGTAGCCATACTAACTTTAAATGTCTTTAAAAGTGTCAAAAGACGTATCTTGAAGAGTAAAAAATGGTAGTAAAAGATCTAAACGTATCATATCTAAATCAAATGAGTCAAGTTATAGCCATTAGAATATGAATTCTCTAGCTCTGAGGCTTCAAAATAGGATGAAACTAAGCAATTTTAATGACTAAGTAAGCTAAGGGACCTTCTTTTATATTAGAGTTCACCTTTCGACTTTGAAAATCTAATCGATGTAGAACAAATTTTTTTCCTTAATTCTCCGTCATCACATTTAACTCCTCAAAGGTCGCCACAGCTCATCCTCGATTATAATCTTAATGGTAAAGTTCAGGTAGAAGGTCTGTGTACGTGCATGTACACAATAGAAAGAGAGATAAAATACACAAGAACACATATTAAAATAACACAAGACAAATTATACTGACCTACTTTATAGTTAAAGTCCTAATAGGGTTGCCATGCCCGCACAATTGGTATGCGACGCGAAACAACCTACTTTGTCTTCGACTGGACACCAAAAATTCTCTTAAGCTCATCTACAAATAAAAGATTTAGTGTTGGTGTCGTTAAAGCATTAACTCCCTCTTATTCTCCTTTCATTCTCCAATCTCTTTATACAAGTTAAGATATACAAATTACCTCTTATTCTCCTTCTTTCATTCTCCCTCTTATTCTCCTTCTTTCATTCTCCACACTAAAAATTACCTCATCCAAATTAAGACATACAAGTTATAGTAAGGAGGAGGAAGAAGAAAGAAAGAAAAAAAAAGAAAAGCGCAGTTGCAATCATTTCATAGTCTATTTACATTATGGAATAGAGTATTAAACCATTTCCTATATATACTCGCGTCATTTTTCTTCAATGGTATGACATTGTCCACTTTGAGCATAAACTCTCATGATTTTGTTTTTAGTTTCCCCAAACGGTCTCGTACCAAACGAGATGTATTCATTACTTATAAACCTTTGATCATTCCCTTAATTAGCCAACGTGGGACTCCTCCCCCAACAATTTTGTCCTAAAAAACAAATACACCATAGAGCCTCTCCTAAGACCTATGGAGCCCTCGAACATCCTTATCTTAATCAAGACTCGACTCTCTGGAGCCCTCGAACAAAGTACACCCTTTGTTCGACATTTGAGAATTCAATTGATATGACTAAGTTAAGGGTATGATCCTGATATCATGTTAGGAATCACGAAAATCCCAACAGTATGATATTGTTCACTTTGAACATAAACTCTCATGGCTTTACTTATAGTTTCTCCAAAAGACCTGATACCAATGGAGATATATTCATTACTTGAAAATTCATAATCATCCTTTTAATGTGAATCTTCTCTCCCAACCATCCTCAAACATAAGGTATATGAGTTCATGAATAGAATCTTCATTGGCCTCATCTCCCCCTTAGAAGCTCCACAAATCTTCATCTAAGTTTCGAGGTCTTTTCCATATTTGAATCTCGTCCACTCGGGCAATCTCAACCATTGGATGACTTTGTGGCAGTTCTATATAGGCCTAGGTAGATTCTTTGGTTGTTACATTAAATATATGTACATTTCATATATTAGAGTTGAGATGACATTTTTTTTTTCTTTTAATGTTTTAGGTCCCTAATCTATTTTCATGTGAACATTAATGTCTAGAATTTGACTATTAATGTTGGAGTTAGTCTAAGATGCCAGATTAAGGTTTTGGTTCGAAAAGACAGAGTTTAATATTTTGATCCTTGAACCTTTATACAATATGGATGGATACATTTATCAATTTTAAAAATAAAAGTTGAGATAGTCATGTTGATCTAAGGTCTCCTTATATGGATTTAGCAATTATACTGTCTTTTAACATCAAAGAATATTGAGCGATTATTTTTTTTTTTCAAGCAACAAAGTTGAGATGGTTGAGTTGGTCTAAGGCGCTAGATTAAGGTTCTGGTCCGAATGGGTGTGGGTTCAAATCCCACTCTCAACATTCATTTTGAGAAATTTGTTGACGGTCCTTGTTTGGATTTAGCAATTATATTATCTTTTAACCGATATTTAATATTTCGATCTCTAAACCTGTATAAAGAATACATATGGATTAATTTCTTTTTTTCGAGCATCAAAGTTGAGATGACCGAGTTGGTCTAAGGCACCATTTTGGTTTGGTCCTTATATGGATTTAGCAATGATTTTTATCCCTATACCTTTATAAACAATACGAATGGGTTAATTTTTTTTCAAGCATCAAAGTTGAGATGTCCAAGTTAGTTTAAGGTTTTGGACTAAAAGGGTGTGGGTTCGAATCCCACTCTCAACAATTATTTTGAAAATTTTCTTGATGATCCTTATATTATTTACCAATTATATTATCTTTTAAATTGAGGTTTAATATTTTGATCCCTAAACCTTGTTAAGAAATATGGATAGATTAATTTATCAATTTTAAGCATTAATGTTGAGCTGCTATTGTTTCAAAGTAATCAATTCCTATTCTTTATGGCATTGAGATGAAGATTTTTTTATGAAGGAATCGAGACCTAAAGAGGTTTCTATTGAGCTGCCCAAAAAGGTGGAATAGTAAGTAGTGGAAGAAGTTTGCCGAAGAAATCGAGGCCTTAAAAGCTCTATATTGGCCCAACCAATAATTCGTGCTATAAACAGATTCCTAACAAGACGTTCCGTATATGAGCCTCTTCAAACATGACTCTTCTTCTGGCAATCCAATCTACCACTTTTATAAAGAAATCAAGTGCCAAAAGTTACTGGATGAGGATAGGAGAGACCATTTTCGGACATAGTTGGCAATGGGTGCATTGTCTCCTCCACTCTTTAGAAGAAGATGAACTAGCCACGTCACCCCCAAATCAAACATTCCATTAGTCTTTCTCTATACTCGTAGGAATTGCTTCGAAATAATCCAATAGCATAACTTAACCAAGATTTGCTTGGAAATTAAGTAATAATTGATAAACCCATTACTTATGAGATATGACATCTTAAGGTTACACAGATTGAAATTCCATAGTCGTTGGATAATTATAAAGAGCTAAACCAAGTAACATGACAAAATAATCATAATTCTTCTTTCTAATATACCTTCGATTTACGACCTAAATGACCTCCAAATTGAAATTTTATAAGAGGTCTTATTTCATGATTTATAAGGACTACGAAAAATTTTAAAACCATTGGATCGTGTGTGGGGATCTTAATGAATTTTAATGGTTTTAGAGGTTAACATGACTTATGCTCGCTTTATGGCCATAAACGTTATAATACTACAAGTAAAGGTTATTATGTGTTACAAGCAATATGTTACACCTTAGGTTAGCCCACAGACTTCCAAGTACTAAGATGATAACTTAAGGCCATGAATCGTCACGTAAGATTACCACATGTAATATAGACACAAATAATCAACTACTTGTCACAATCGCACTTTGATGGCAGCGGATTTGTGATTGTGCAGCACACACTTCCTAGCAACAAGTGAGTTAAGCCTATTCGTTCTTGCGTGGCCTACGGCCAAGCGACGTATACTCGAGCCTTTGGTCCCGATTCAAGAAGAATATTTTAGAAAATTGAGCAGAGAAATTTCGAAAGAGATTTTTGAAAGCAAGATTTGAGAAATTGAAATTGGTGTTATATGGGAATGTAAGCAAAAGACAACAACAACGGCTTACAGCATCTAATTATCAGGTAGGGAGAAGTTGACTGCATGCATGGCGACATGATCTGTTATGTAAAGAAGAAATGTCTGTTCCCCTCCATTTCTTTCTTTATGCAAGAAAAAGTTATAGGCACCTTTATTAGCATCTTGAATAAGGTAGATCTGAGCATGAATTACATGTACCTACATTAACTATCTTATTTTTATTTTAGCTAAAATAAAGTTATTATCATACGCCTAACATGTCTAATATGTGTGAAAAACTTGAAAAATAGTTAACTAAAACGTTATCATGAACTAAAATATTCGTAGAATTCATTTTAAACTATTAATGATGTCAACAAACACAAAATCGAATTAAAAATAATTTCAAAGTAATGCAAATGTCATAATCTAATCTACGGGTTACAACATTAAATGTAAATGCGACTACTCTAACTTTATTCTTATGGATTCCATAGAGATGTCGTCATTGGGAATAAGGATGTCTTACATTTACTTGAAAAAAAGTAGCATGTCGCTTGAGTATTTAAAAAAATACGTAGTAAGTAGTTCCACTATTGAGGTTGGAAAATGCAATCACATGCAATCATGGTGAGACCTATCCTTTCATAAAATATCATGGCTTTAGTTTCTACTTTCTAGTCCGACTAGAGTTGAATGGTAGTACTTCTCTATACATGACCCATGTGCGTGCACATGTACCCACTAGAGGGCTCGTAAATGTACCTCTAGGCCTGCCTATGGGCTAGTGTATACTCATACTGCTGAAAGTCATAGGAGCAAAGGAGCGCACACAATATCTTGGTGTACATAATATCATAGTGTATGCGTTGTACTAATGATTAGAGAAGTATCTCGATGCATGTGAAATAAAGTATGTTTGAGGTCCCATAGTTTCAAATCATGGTACATACTTACGATGCAAATCATACCTCCATTCCTTTTCATGACATAACGTTTCTATTAGACATGCATACGTTCAATGGTATATCTTTTATGGTTAACATACGTAACTTTTCAATATCTCATAGGCATAATATTAACATGCTAACATAGTATACATGATGTGACATATGGCGGATCATGCATCATATAACCTTCATATCATACCATAGTTCATATTATAGCATAACTCATGTCATACCATAAATCATCACATAACATATTACACATCAAATATCATAACATAAAAAAATATGACATGTACAACGACCAAAAGGTACGTTGTAACAACCTGATTTTCGAGGAACTCGAGCCACGAACCGTTACCTTACTGATTTGAAAATAATTAGAAATACGTAAAATTTAAAACCTTTGAACTTGCATACATATAAGGAAATTAAGATTAAGTACGACATCGTTCAATAACACTTCATAAACTGAAAATCCACAACGCACACACAAAAGAAAATGACACAGGTAGTTCATAAAATCCAGTAATACAAACAAAACGTAGAGGGTTCGTAAGGAAAACATATCAATGGGGTACATGACACTGATCCAACCCAAAACTCCATAGCCCCCAGCTCGTGTGCGCCTCTGCCTCGACCGCTCCATCATGCCTCATGTGAAAGAAAGTCAAAGTAGTAGGCATGAGTATATAAAATACACTCAGTAAGCAACTTGCTGATAGTTTATATTTTGTTATTAAGTCTTATTGATCTTGTTCATACGTTTGGTATTTTTTCTCTTTTGGGGATTTGTAGCCCTCATCTAGGCACTTCCTAGGCTACACCCTAGGTTTTCTCATTCTACTCTCTCTGCGTTCTTGGTTCTATCTAGACCCCCAGCCCTCAGAATATTTTTAAGTTCTTTTTGTCTCTGGGTTAGTCATTTCTAGTAGTCTCACATCATCATCATATCTCAAAGTCCACGAGGCGCGACCTCGGTACTCAAGGTTCATGCATTCTAGGAATCGACCAACTCTCAAGTGTACTACTGTGGACCCCAACAACTCGTGATAGGTTCACTTAAAGTACCCTAACTGGAAAACTTCCTATAAGTCCCCACAAAATACCATCTAAAATAATAGGCCAACTCTACAGTTATTCGAACCCCTGACAATCGAACCAAATTTAGGATTAGGGATTAGTTGGTGAACCCCTAATCGTCTCTGTATAACCGCTAACTCATACGCATGAACAATAAATCTCGACCAACTCCAATGCATCAATTTAGACCCCTGTCACTTGTAACATGTTCACTCATAG
>NW_019268635.1:187147-189945 GCF_002738365.1 Cucurbita moschata
CCAGCCATAGTAAATAAATAACCCGTAGTAGATCGTCGCTTATCCAAATCACCAGCATAATCAGAATCCACATAACCAACTACACGATTGTCAAGATTAAACATTTCTTGTTTTTGAAACTTAATACCAACATCAATAGTGCCAAGAATGTACCTAAGAATCCATTTTACAGCCTGCCAATGCTCTTTACCAGGATTATGCATATAACGACTCACCATGCTTACAGCGTGTGAAAGATCAGGTCGAGTACACACCATAGCATACATCAACGCACCAACAGCATTTGTATAAGGAATGTTCTCCATATACCTTTTGTCATCATCAGAACTTGGACACATGGAAGCACTAAGCTTGAAATGAGGAGCAAGTGGAGTACTAATGGGTTTGGTTGAATTATTCAAACTAAATCTTGACAATACCTTGCGTAGATATTGAGACTGAGTCAACCAGACTGTACCTTTTTTCCGATCTCGCTCTATCTCCATTCCAAGTATTTTCTTTGCATTGCCTAAGTCTTTCATTTCAAATGTTTTAGAAAGCTCATCTTTGAGCTTATCAATCTCCATCTGTCTCTTTGAAGCAATTAACATATCATCAACATATAAGAGCAAATAGATAAACGATCCATCATCGAGACACCGATAATACACACAATGGTCAAATTGACTATGAGTATACATATGCTCTACCATGAAATGATCAAACCTTTTATACCATTGGCGAGGGGATTGCTTCAGCCCATACAAAGATTTCTTCAATCTGCATACTAAATGTTGCTGTCCAACTACTTGGAAACCAACTGGTTGCGCCATATATATTTCTTCTTCCAAATCTCCATGCAAAAAAGCAGTTTTTACATCAAGTTGTGCAAGCTCAAGATTAAATTGAGCAACCAAAGCCAACAAAATTCGAATGGAAGAATGCTTTACCACAGGTGAGAAAATTTCATTGTAATCAATACCTTCCTTTTGTGCGTAACCTTTAGCCACAAGTCGAGCCTTATAACGTATACCAGAAGAGTCTTCCTTTTTTGCAAAAACCCATTTACAACCAGTTTCCTTCTTCCCTTTTGGAAGTTGTACCAAATCCCAAGTTTGATTTATCTCCAATGATGCTATCTCCTGATTCACAGCCTCTTGCCAGTGTAAGCTATCCGGGCTCTGAATAGCATCTTTGTAGCTGTTAGGAACTCCATCAATCAAAGAGAAAGCATATGCTATCGTATCATCAAACCTTGCAGGTTTTCGAATTACCCTTCGTGGTCTATTCTTGGCGATTGACTCAGGTTCCTCCACTCTTTCATTCACAAGGCTTTGCTCCTCAAGACTTTGCTCTTTTTGTTCTAAGACATCAAAGTTATTATTTACCTGATCAATAGGTTCTTCGGTAGGAGCATCCACATCAGGAGAGAACACCACCTTCTCCACCTGCTTCAATGCCTCGTCATTATTTTCAATTTTCTGCAAAAACATTCCAGACTCATCGAATGTCACATCTCGACTATTAACAATTTTACTTGTTTCTGGACACCATAACCTATAGCCCTTCACACCTTTGCTAAAGCCCATAAACTTGGCTTTTTTTGCTCTAGGATCCAATTTTGAGTTTGTCACATGATAATAAGCAGGACACCCAAACACATGCAATTTATCATAATCACTAACAGGACTACCTGACCATACCTCAAGCGGAGTTCTCCCACCGTTTCCAGAAACAGGTAAACGATTCACCAAGTGAACTGCATAACTGAGAGCCTCAGCCCAAAATGCCTTACTCAATCCTGCTTGAGACAATATGCATCGAACCTTCTCTATTAATGTCTGGTTCATTCCCTCAGCAACTCCATTTTGTTGTGGCTTACCAGGAACAGTGAAGTGTCGAACGATCCCTTCATCTCGGCATATTTTAAGGAATGGATCATAAGTATATTCTCCCCCGTTGTCTGATCTCAGCTTTTTGATTTTCCTATCCGTCTGATTCTCTACCATTTTCTTCCACTCTAGGAAGATTTGGAGAACCTCGTTTTTGTGCCTCATGGGATACATCCAAACTCTCTTCGAGTAGTCATCAATAAAGGTGACAAACCACCTCTTTCCTCCCAATGAGACATTCTTTGTGGGACCCCATACATCGGTGTGAACATAATCCAAAATACCCTTTGTTTGGTGTATAGCTGTACCAAACTTCACATTTTTTTGTTTACCAAATATACAATGTTCACAGAAATCAATTTTTCCAGTTGTGGCACCCTTAAGGACTCCTTGGTTCACCAATGTCTGAAGCGCCTTCTCACCAGCATGCCCGAGTCGCATGTGCCATAATTTCGATATGTCTTGTTCTTTCGAACTTGCCATAGCAGCATGCCCAATTATTGTGGTTCCGTTGAGGTAGTATATACTACCTCTTCTAGTTCCTGTAATTGCCACCAAAGCTCCACGAGCTACTTTCAAATTCCCTCCTTCCAAAATGATGCGATAACCACTCGCATCCAAAACGCCAAGTGAAATCAAGTTTTTCTTCAAGTCAGGAACATACCTCACATCTTTGAGTTTTCGTATAACCCCATCAAACATCTTGATTTGTACTGAGCCGATTCCCATTATCTTGCAAGTACTATCATTGCCCATATAGACAACTCCACCATTGAACTTTTTGAAGTCCAAAAACATCTCTTTGTTGGGACACATATGATAGGAGCACCCAGAATCAAGAATCCATTCAATGGTTTGGCTGGCTGATAGGGAGATTGTCAAGGCATCATCTGTATCAGTGTCGTCATCTTTAACCACATTGGACTT
>NW_019268635.1:191634-192933 GCF_002738365.1 Cucurbita moschata
TTCCAATGGCCTTTCTGTCGACAATATGCACACTCATTTTTATCAAGTTTTCTCCAATTATCAGATCTACCTCTCGACTTTAATCGAGACTCTCCACATTCGTTCCTTTTCCAGGTAGAAGTTCTTCCATGAGCAGTGAGAACATTTGAGCTAGAGCTTTGATACGTCTCCTTTTCCTTCTTTCGCATCTCATTGTTTATTAAGGCATTTGAAACATCTTCAAAATCAATATTAGTGATTCCATGTAGTAGGGTTGTTACTAAAAACTCGTAGGATTCCGGCAAAGAGTTTAATAACAACAACGCCTTGTCCTCGTCATCAATCTTAACATCAAGATTGAGCAAATCAGTGATGATTTTGTTAAAATCATCCAAATGCTCAGCCATTGAGATACCTTCCTTGTAGTCAAAACGGAAGAGTTTCTTCTTCAAATAGAGTTTATTTTCCACACTCTTCTTCATATATTTCGCTTCAAGCTTGTCCCATAATTCTTTCGCCATGGTAACCTTCATAAATGGATATTTCTGATCCTTGCCAAGACAGGATCGAATAATTCCACAGGCTTGCCGATTTAATTTTGTCCATTCTGCTTCTGTCATGTCTTCAGGCATCTCCTCTTGGAGAGAAACATCGAGGTCTTGCATGACCAGCAAATCGCTAACTTCGCCTCGCCAAACACCAAAATTATTGGTTCCATCAAATTTTTCTACTTCGAGATTGGAACTCCACACTCTCGATCCACGTCGTGATGGTTCGGCCATTTGCAATAATTAATCTGGATGTAACTCAAAAACACAATTCTTGAAAACTGATTTCCAAGAGAATAAACACGATTGTGAGCACGTCTAATGGTCGATGAGGCCCAAACTTTCACAATACCCCCAAATACCACAACCTGGCTCTGATACCACTTGTCGTGCGCCGAAAGCGGAACAAATGTACTCACAACACCAAAGTTACTCAAGACATACAATATGACACTCGAAACTTAATCATTTCAACAGCAGAAAGAATGACATTATATAGCCTTCTGCTAAACCTAAAGATAAACTAACAAGCCAAAAAAAAGACCTTGAGAATAGGTCTTGGTCCTAGAGAATAGGACTTATGACAGTTCAACAAACACATCCTCGATTCTAATCCTATTGGTAAAGTTTAGATAGGAGGTTTGCGTACGTGCAAGGACACAATAGAAAGATATAAAATTATACTGACCCACTTTATAGTTTAAGTCCTAGTAGAGTTGGCAAGTCGCCTAATGGGTATACGAGACGAAGTGGCTGACTTTGTTTTCCAGGG
>NW_019268635.1:193998-199582 GCF_002738365.1 Cucurbita moschata
CTCGTGATGGGATAGGGGTATCCCCCCAAATGCATGAACACACAATATGCATGAGGTCCCACTAGTCCTACAGTCATCATTTAATGAGCATAACCCCGTGTCACGTTTTCATGCTTACATGTCATTCTCATTCTCATTTCGTTACATATCATACATATTCCTAGCGGGGTTATGTATCATGCAATTTACCGTATTTCATGTCATGCAATTCATTCAATCACATTCTCATACTCATACAAAAAGTCATAATCGTACACGGGTCACACATCGTCACATGCATTCATATCACATCCACTAAGCAGCATAAATAACATACATTCACGTTCACATGATTTCGTACTTAAGCACATTAAGCTAGCATACAATTTAATGGCACGTGCATAACCACGGGCACATGCCAACATACAGCAATTAATGCGTAACCTACAATGGGTGAGCCACTTACTTGGTAGACCTTAGCCGAAGTACTCCCTAGAATATAACGTAAGCTCCTAGCTCCTCGTGGACGTTCTACCCTTCCATTGGTGGTTGGTTCCTATTGGTTCATGAGTCACTTCCGTTAGTATTCCACAAATAATAATAAATTCCCAATTGGAATTTGTGAAATACGACCTTAAAATGTTCCCTTTTACCTTAAACAGGGCCGAAACCAGGTCCGGGAGGGTCAGAACGGTGTCGAACGGGCTAGAAAAAGGTTTCCCAAGCCGAATAAGCCGCCGGAGCCAAGGAGCTGCAGCTGAGCCGATGAAGCCGCCTGAGCCGAGAGGAGCCGCACTGCAGACGTGACACGTGGCACAATCAGAGAGCGACGCGCGTGTAGGTGTCTCGAGTCGAGGCGCGGGTTAACGGGTCGCTCTCGGGTCTCGGGCCGAATGCGGTTGACGGGCGACGCGGTGATGGGCCGGCGCGCGGGTGAAGGCCGGGTGTTTGGGCTGCGGGTAACGTGGGTTCTGGTCTGACCGAAGGGACGGGGTTCGGTTCGGGTTTCTGGATTCGTATCTCGGGTCGGACTTTGTCCTATACGACCGACTGCCCGCGCGATTTTCCGGCGATCTCTCTCTCTCTCCTCGACAACGTCGTCCCAATGTCCTTTTTCCATTTTTTTTCTCCCGTTCCCGAGCTTATCCTTTACCCTAACCCCGTTTTTCGTACAAATTTCATTGGTAAGGGCCTCGCACTCCCAGATCTAGAGAAGCTCGGAAGTCCGCCGTTCCGTCTTCCTTGCCGACAGTGTTCAGCGTACGGGATTCGTCTAAAACCTACTCCTGATGTGTGTAAAGGGTTCTGGGATTACTTTTGTGGTGTGAAATAGGGGTTTTCGACGTTGATTTGTATGGTTCGGTTTCGCCGGAGTTCCGTCGGTTTTCTATTCTCTCTCCTTTTTCCTCACCATTTTTGTTTCTTTGCAGGTTCTTTCAGGGTGGCTAAAGGTCGGGGATGTGATTTGTGGCATCCCAGCCCTTGGCTGCCCTTTGTGGGTCGTGTGCGAGCAAAAACTACGGCGTTCGCCGGAGTTTTCGGCTCTGCCGACGACCATCATTTATTTATTTTTTTTTTTTTTTGGTTCCGTTACAAAAATTCATGGGTAAAACCTAATTAACATAAAAATAAGGTTAGTATCAAAATAAAAATCGAAATGAAAAATAATTAAACAAAGGTCAAACGAATAAAATGGCATTCATGCACTTCACATGCTAAAACGGAGTTCTACACTCAGGTTCACAAATGGCACTACAGGGGTAGTATAGCTGCATGGATTTATTAGACCAACCAAGGCTCATATGATCACAGTGATCACCTGAATGCTAGAGAGATCCCAAACCAACACTTTAATTGAACGGTGTGTTTATTTAAGAAAAAATTTAAACGAATGAATAGAAGATCTGATAGAAAATGTAGGCCACAACAATTCTAAAATAGAAAGAGTTCTAATCACGTTAAGATTATATCAACTTCGATTTCAAAGCAATAAAAACTAACAAGTGGTGCAACAATACTATGAATCAGCCGAAGTCATAAGAAGGTCGGGAAGACATCATACATGATTCAATTTCTCTTATGGATGCATACTAGCCCTGTTGTCCATGTCAGTAACTTGAAGTGTTACTATTCTGACCAGGAAGACATTAGGCACAAGAAGGCAGTATGATCTCCTGCTACGAAGGAAGTAGAGAGATTCTAGCTGATAAGACGTGAAGAGTTGATGAACCAAGAAGTGATTTTCAATAGTTCTTGGTAGATTAGAAGAGGCTCTTTAATTTGAGATCAACTAGAAACGCATAGAGAGACTTGAAGTCAACCTTATCCTACATTGCTAAGTTCGCAAAGGGTTGGTTGACAAAGACATCAACCAATTGAGTTGGTAAGGATGTCACAGTCATGTTTGTCGAAGGTATGTTGCTGTCAACTATAGAGGATGTGACTAGTTGTCTATTCTTCCTACCAGGTTATACGCCATCAAAGTTGTGGTTGTTGCTTATTTGCTTTTAGCATATATCATTACTTTCTTTCCAGTTGTTTTCAACTCATTTCTTCTCTCACTTTTTATGAAATAATTTATCTTAAATGTGACTCGAGGATCGATTATACGTTAAGATTGTCCACAAAGTTCAATTTTCACATGACTGACTTGTTTAGTGGATTAGAACAAGTGTCACACAATCGTTGTCCTGCTGCCACAAGAGTGCGATTATGATATTTGGTAATCCTAATTAGTAAAGTGTTATAAACTAACTTTACTACTCTTCCAAAATCTCTCTTTTATAGATAGTTTTAAAGGCAATCAAGTTCATATGCAGTCTCTATCTCCTAAGAAGAGTCTGGTAATGGCATATATCTCAGATTTTTATGCGACCATTTCTAATGGGACTTATTTTCTTCTCTTACATCATAATTTTCACAAAATTATATTGACTAGTAGAGTTGGAATACAATATCACTGTCTATCAATTAATCTTAGTAACAAGGTTATTATGATATGATAATAGTGTTTTTATAGATTTACCTACATGAATTTCAACTTTAATCTCACTTTTTCAAGAAAAATATTTAAACTTTAGTTGCATTTGATAAAAATACTTATACATTAAATAATTATCAATCAGATCGATGAAAGATTCATAATGTTCTTTGACTTCTACATTCACCAGAACATTTGGGTCGGAAAAAATAATTTGTCGTTTTATTCATGGTTCTATAATCATGAATATCTCAGTTTTTTGTAATACCTAAAACCTATGTTCCTAAAAAAGAAGCTTCATGACTTTGAGAAAAACTTATGTTCGGGACTCAAATAAGAATTTCAATTTTGGTTTCACCCCTTCGACTCAACATTCTCTCATGCATCCCCCGTGATCTAATATGAGTCTAACATTTTGGTTTCACCCCTTCGACTCAACATTCTCTCATGCATCCCCCGTGATCTAATATGAGTCTAACATCCTACAAAAAGAATATGGACATGGCATTCCACCCATTGAAGTGAGAAAAACATGTGATCTTGGTGTATCGACAAAAAGAATATGGACATGGCATTCCACCCATTGAAGTGAGAAAAACATGTGATCTTGGTGTATCGCATAGGTCGGAATGGACATGGCATTCCACCCATTGAAGTGAGAAAAACATGTGATCTTGGTGTATCGCATAGGTCGGATGTGGGTCCCGTTAGGTTGTGTACTTTCTTTTGCATACATTATACTTTCTAGTTCTATACCTAAAAACACTCCCCTAAAAAGACTAGCTAGGTCACATGACTGATAAATATCATGAATTTTAGAAAAACCTATGCTAAGGACTCAAATCAGAATTCAAATTCTAGTTTTAGTCAATAGATTAAGCATTCTTCTACATCCCTCGTGACATAGTATGAGTCTAACATCCTACAAAAAGAATATACATGTGATCATGGTGTATCGAATAGGTGGAGGTCTAAGATGACTGAGGGCATATAGCACGTTTGAATCCCTTATATTTAGTGACACCTAGTTGTTTGGGCGTTGTATTTGGCTCAGGGTTGTGGATGTGTTTTTTCTCGAATCAACTTACTTGGCTTTGCTATACCCTTAGAAATAATGCATAGGTTTGTAAGTACTTTTTTCTCGAATCAACTTACTTGGCTTTGCTATACCCTTAGAAATAATGCATAGGTTTGTAAGTACATGGTTCTGACTTTAGAGGGTCTATCATAAAAAGCTAAGGGTATAACCTAAGTAGGTTTGTAAGTACATGGTTCTGACTTTAGAGGGTCTATCATAAAAAGCTAAGGGTATAACCTAAGCATGTGATGTTCTACTCCTATCACAAAAAATACGGTCTATCATAAAAAGCTAAGGGTATAACCTAAGCATGTGATGTTCTACTCCTATCACAAAAAATACGTATCATTTATATGGTTCATAACATCATAACTAGATGTCATATAAAACTTCAGGTTAGTCGTATAAGCCATAAAACATCATAGAAGGTATAGTAAGGGCATTTTTCGTTATTTTACTCATATCATTGGTTTATGCTCTAAACATGCTTCTATAACCTTAAAAATTCAACATGCATTGTGAATTCACGGTATAAGGTCATAACACTTGTAGACTCTCTTCAAATTTAGGGCATGAAAAGGAAGCTCTCATCGTCCTCTTTAACAGCTCTAAGATCACCAGCTTTGACCTTTATAGAAGCTCCACAAATCTTCATCTAAATTTCGAGGTCTTTTCCATATTTGATTCTCGTCCCCTCAAGCAATCTCAACAATTGGAGTTGAGATGACCAAATTGGTCTAAGGTATTTTATTTCTTTTAATGTTTTAGCCCATCCCTAATCTAGTTTCATTCCTATACCTTTGTAAGAAATATGTGAATACTAATGTCTAGATTTTGACTATTAAGTTTGGAGTTTGTCTAAGATGCAAGATTAAGGTTTTGGTTCGAAAGGATAGGGGTTCAAATCCCACTCTTAATAATAATTTTGAAAAATTTCTTGTGAGATTCTAATAAGATTTAATAATTATATTATCTTTTGATCCCTAAACCTTTATAAAGAATACTAATAGATTAATTTTTTTCCAAGCATCGAAGTTGAGATGGCCAATTTAGTCTAAGGCACCGGATTAAGGTTCTGGTGCGAAAGGGTGTGGGTTCAAATTGCACCCTTAACAATTATTTTTTATACCCTAAACCTTTATAAAGAATACAGATGGGTTAATTTTTTTTATAGCTTTGAAAGTTGAGATGGCCGAGTTGGTCTAAGGTGCCAGATTAAGGTTTTGGTCCGAAAGGGCGTGGGTTCAAATCCCACTCTCAACAATTATTTTTCATACAATGTTTAATATTTTGATACCTTATAAAGAATATAGATTGATTAATTTTTTTTCAAGCATCAAAGTTGAGATGGTCGAGGTGGTCTAAGGCGCTAGATAAAAGTTTTGGTCCGAAACGATGTTGGTTCAAATCCCACTCTCAACATTTATTTTGAGAAATTTCTGGAGAGGGTCCTTATATGGATTTAGCAATTATACGATGATGTTTAATATGTAGATCCCTAAACCTTTATAAAGAATACGGATGGATTTAGCAATTATCATAACATA
>NW_019268635.1:204195-207471 GCF_002738365.1 Cucurbita moschata
GTAACATTCATACTTTATGGCCATAATTAGCGATTATGTAAATGTAACCGAAATTAAATAAAAAGTCTTAAAACACAATAACTCTAAATTACTCTAAATTGTAACCCACCCAAAATTTATAACAATCAAACTTCATTCTTCTTTAATGTGGCATGAATTGAAACATGTTTTGATAATTTTGACAACCTTT
The DNA here is from genome assembly GCF_002738365.1 of Cucurbita moschata. Taxonomy (NCBI): domain Eukaryota; kingdom Viridiplantae; phylum Streptophyta; class Magnoliopsida; order Cucurbitales; family Cucurbitaceae; genus Cucurbita; species Cucurbita moschata. Next base: position 204,386 of record NW_019268635.1, read on the forward strand.
TCTTCACATCTTCATTGAAGTATATTGTATGTTGATGTCTTTTGGTTCATATCAAGATATTTTGGGACTAAAAGTCATGAAGGAAAATCGGATAATTTGCAATCTGTAGTATGGTAATGAATATTTATGATAAAAAAAAATGTAATATGATATTTTAAAGATTATTATATACTTTGATATAAATGTTACATATGTCTTTTGATTCAGTAGTTGAAAAGTGAAAAGTATAAAATCATGAAAAAGAGAACTTTCTCGTACATGCAGAAAGTTTGGAAGTACTGTATTTGTAGGAGGAATGTATTGAACAAGCCGAGGTTGAGACAATAACTTCAACAAATAATGTTGTTGATGATGCCTTGAATAAGGTTATTGAGCCTACTCGAGAGCATCTAAAAAGACTATGAGTAACTCGTTTCAAATTATCTCTCATTAGTTATATTTTTTTAATTTAATGACTAAATTATTGATTACATTATTATTATCCAATTTTCATTTTTTATATTTTTCTTCTCCTAGAGCATAACAATAATACTCAAATTAACTACTAAGTTATTATATTAGTATGACTTAAGAGGGATGGTTGCAAAAGGACAATAATTTTCTAATGATCCAGTTGGTCTTATTCATCACATTCCTATTAGACTACATGATGTTAGAGTATGGGCCGATGTATCAAGAAAATTTAATGCGTACTTATGACGTCCTATATCATAAATAACATGTATGGAAAAAGTTAGGATTAATAAAATTTATTTATTTATATTTATTAAAGAATTTCTTTATTTACTTAATTCACACCGGATCACATATTTATATATATTTTATATATTTATATAGGTGAATGAAGTGATGCCTTATTCATGCCCAGAAATTAATTTGAAGATGACAACTCATCTACTTGATAAACTTCAATAAATAAAAACGCGTGAATCTTGTATTTCCTTAATTAACTTATTACATTAAGCAAACACTTTATCTCAATCAAATAACTTTTTTATTTTGTAATATGTAAGTAAATTATGAAATTTTAATTATAGAGGGAAGCTTTGATATTTAATGTATTGTGAAGTATGTGAATTTCAAATATAGAGTAAATTATACTAAAAATATTGTGGAGAAAAAAATATACCTTGTATAAAGAATCCGGGATATAATAAATTTATATTTTATAAAAATAATTTTATATAGAAATATAATGATAAGAAAAACTCCACCATTTATTACTCTTCCAAAATGATAAGTGTCATATTTTGATTTGTCCATCAATTTGATTTAGCTGCCACATCATCACATCGGGTATGTTGTCTTGACTGTCATATCTTTGTTTTAGCTCGAATTGGAGTGATTGAAAAGTCGTTGAAATCATTATTCCCAACCGTTCAAAATACTAAAAATGGTTAATAATCAAGAGTAGGTTTTTTATCATCAAAACATCAATCAATTAATTAACATGAGATTAAGGGCCAAAAACCCAACAATTTGATCAATAAACCTTTATAAAAAATATTCATGGATTAAGTTAATATAAATTATCAAAGTTGAAATGGCTGAGTTGGTTTAAGGTGCCAGATTAAGGTTCTAGTTTGTATTTAATTGATCGAATGCATAAGATATATCATTTAGTTTAAAATCCTTCATTTAGTTAAAATCCCACTATAGTTTAAGCATAATCATGCATTTTAATTATTTTTTGAATATAAATATTATATTTGGAAAATTTTGGTTAGGTTGTTTCCTAATAGAATTAAGATGATTTCCTAATTAGCATGTATTTTTCATATACAATTGTGTATAATTGTTATTCTTGGAAATAGATCGAAAAAATAAATTAGAATATATAATTCTTAAATTGAATGCATAATATTTACCTAATAGGATTAGGGTATGTTTTAATATGATTAGAATTTCTAGTAATCTATTAAATTTGATTTTAAAGGGTTCAAAATGCTAGAATTTTAAAATTATTCAATAACTGAATTAGTTTTTAATATGATTAAAAACAGTTTAATTCATGTATGTTCATTAATCTAGTAATTAAAGATTAATGAATAATAAATAAAAATTGACTATAAGGGAACTCCGTATAAGGAAGGTTCTGGCTCGAGTGAGGTATTTAAGCTGACAAAAATGGAACACCTCTACCTGGAAATCGACCTAGGGGTTGAATTAGTCAAATTTTATTTAATTTCATTAAGCCAGCTCATAATGTGATTAGTTTTTTTAATAGTTTAACAATTTGGCAATTCACATTAAAAGCAATTCAACCAACTCAAGGGTAGATTGGAAACTTAGATAAATGAGATTAGCCTAATTTGTCTTGAGTAATAGAAAACCCTATTTCAAAATACTTAGTAGGAGAAGAACGTCTATTAATATAAAGATATTAAGGACACATGTTAGGATATCCTACGTTCTCTATTATTGATTCACATCATGAGTTTCGTGCGGGGCCTCGTGGCGGCTTTTGGACCATCCCCCTACGGAAGGTGTTTTCATGAGTCAATATCAAGGTGAATCTTGAGAAAATATTTATAGTAAATGGGAGAAGGAAAGGTGTTTGCATGGGTCAACATATCCTATTGTCTCCATCATTGGTTCATCACGTGAGATCTATGTAAGGCCTCGTGGCGATTTTTGGATCATCCCCTACGAAAGGTGTTTGCATGGGTCAAGGGTGAACTCTTGAAAAGGATAAGATAGTAATTTTATTTCCAATACTTGACCTACCCTACCGCCGCACTTGTTGCAATAAAACTACAAGATGTAAAATGATGGGTTACATTTACAAAGAAATCATTAAGGTTGTTAATGATGTTCTTGACCGAACTAATGGTAACTAAATATTATAGGAATAAGAGTTATTCTGGTATGATACTTGGTTGAGATTATCTCTGTTTAATGAAGGAACACTTGACCTACCCTACGATGACACTTGTTCTAAATCACTAAAGTATCATAGTTGATTGTTTGATTTCTATGCTGGAATTGAATGGATAGTTGATTGTTTGTAATTAAATAATATTTTATTTATTTCAAATATTATGTTCAAATTCTCTCGATTGTTTAATTTTCATTACTGATAAGTT
>NW_019268636.1:0-6008 GCF_002738365.1 Cucurbita moschata
TATAGACTATATTTAAAGGAGTGTGAGATAGAAAATGAAAATGAAGAGATTAAGATGATCCCCTCGACCCGTAATTTAAATCTATTAAAAATAAAATAATCTAAGTTACCATTCTCGGTTAAAATAATTTTTAGACATTTGTAACAAGTTTATTATGGTAGGCCTTGCATTAGAGCATTTCATATGTTACTATCCCCATGTTCCAACGTTATCAAAATGCTATTAAATTCATGTCTAATTAGATTAATCTAACATGTTAAGAATATATTTTTCGTAGAGTAAGCAAAACTTTGTCAGTAATAATTGTTGACGAACTATTTGATCCAAATAGATATTTGTTGGTGGGAGGTGGTGCAGATGAAGATGAGAAAGGATAGTTTTATCAATATATCAGCGGGTTAAATCTATAGTGTATCTCCAAGAAAACGGGAATGACTAATAAACATTATAGATCAACTAGTTCTAACGTGCATAAGCTTAGTGTTTAATCCGAAGAAATGATTTATGTCTTAAAATCCCGTAATTAATAATTTAATTTTAAATTTTTTATTTACCGTTTAACATTATCCATTATATGAAAAATTGAAAGGTATTTGTGTTACGTGGTCGGCACACAGAAAGATCATGTTTAAGTAGTATTATAAATTATTTATAAAATCTGGATAAGATTCGGTACTTTATTCTGACAGCAGTGTTGATATGAGTTACTTTGTAATTGTTACAAATGATTTGATCAAAGCCTTTCGAGTGAAAATATGAGTAGAGATATCTTGAAGAATGAGTTTGTGTAGGACTGAGCCAAAATAATTTATCTTTTTTTTTTTTTACATAAATTTTTTACTTGAGAAGATTAATATTCTACCGTATGATTATATGCAACTCGATCTTAATTACAAATGAGTTACGAACTACTATGGTTTATCATTTGATTTGTAATACCAAACTCAAATTCAAGATATATCACACCGAGTAATACCAAACTCAAATTCAAGATATATCACACCGAATAATACCAAGCTCAAGCCTATTTTTGCAAAAAAAAATCTTCATTTAACAGCTGGGAAAAATATCTGCTAATTGATTATTAGGGTTTATAAAATCAAGAATAATACGTCTATTTTGCATATGCTCTCTAATAAAATGATGTCTAATGTCAATATGTTTAGTTCTAGAATGATGAACAGGATTTTTAGTTAAATTAATAGCACTGGTGTTATCACAAAAGATAGGCACACTATCCAATTTTAATCCAAAGTCACAAAGAGTTTGTTTCATCCAAAGAATTTGAGCACAACAACTAGCAACCGCAATATATTCTACTTCCGTAGTAGATAAGACAATCGAATTTTGCTTTTTACTAAACCAAGAAACTGATGAACTACCCAGAAATTGACAAGTTCCACTAGTACTAGGATCAAGTAAACTTTCTACTAAACCAAGAAACTAATGAACTACCCAGAAATTGACAAGTTCCACTAGTACTAGGATCAAGTAAACTTTCTACAAAATCCGCATCAGAATATCCTACAAATTTAAACCCAGCATTTCTAGGATACCACAATCCTAAATTAATAGTCCCAAGCAAATATTTAAATATTCTTTTAACAGCATGTAGATGAGATTCCTTAGGACAAGATTGAAACCTAGCATAAAGACATACACTAAACATAATATCAAGTCTACTGGCAGTCCAGTAAAGTAAAGATCCAATCATACATCGATAAGATTTTATATCTACACATTTATCTTTTTCATCCTTGTCAAGCTTGGTAGATGTGTTCATTGGAGTCCAAGAGAGTAGTCTCTCTTACCTTGTCAATCATACCTTGATAAGGTACTCTCTTACCTTAGAGTAAATCTTTGGTGTATTTCTCTGGATTTAGGAAGATACCATCTTTCAGTTGTTTTATTTGAAGTCCAAGAAAGAAACTGAGCTCTCCCATCATACTCATCATACATTTAGAAAATTCGTCCCATAAAGAACGATTAGTAGAACCAAATATAATATAATTCACATATATTTGCACTAATACATATATTTTTCTTTAATTTTAATAAAGAGAGTTGTGTCGAGCTTACCCATTTTAAAATCATTCTCAATAAGAAAATTAGTAAGACTAAGTCTATTGTACCAAGCTCTTGAAGCTTGTTTTAAGCCAAAAAAAAGTCTTTTTCAACTTATAGACATGAGGTGGAAAATCAAAATTTTCAAATCCGCAGGGTTGTTTTACATGAACTTTCTCCATAATATAACCAAATGCACTCTTCACATCCATTTGATATAATATAAAATTATTGTAAGAAGCAAATGCAAGTAACATTCTAATAGCTTCTAGTCTAGCAACGGGTGCAAAAGTTTCTTCATAGTCTATAGCTTCCTCCCGACAATAACCTTGAGCTACAAGTCTAGCTTTATTTTTAATGATATTCCCATTTTCATCAATTTTATTTCTAAAACCCATTTGGTTCCAATAATGGAAATATTAGAGGGCCTAGGGACTAATTCCCATACTTTGTTCCTTTCAAATTGATTTAGTTCTTCCTAAAATTCAAAACTCATCATTTTCGGCATCCTTAAGACTTTTTGGTTCAATTTGAGAAACAAAAGCAAGATTATTAAATAAATAATAAAGGAACGAGTTTTCACACCTTGTTCGGGATCACCAATAATCAAGTCCTTGGGATGAGATGAGGCATACCTCCATACTTTTGGCACTGATGAAGAACTTTCTTCATTCTTTTCATTTAAGCTCACTTCTTCTTTACTCGAGAGAGTTTCTCTCCCTTTGTCATTGACAAGAACTTTCTTCCTTCTTTTCATTTAAGCTCACTTCTTTACTTGAAAGAGTTTCTCTTCCTTTGTCATTCCAGACAAATCTCCAAAATTTCTTTCTAAATCATCACTACAAATAAACTCATTAGAAATATCATTATAAAATTCATCAAATACCACGTGCATGGATTCTTCTATAACTAAAGTTCTCTTATTGAAAACTCTATAAGCTTTGCTAGTAGATGAATAACCAAGAAAAATACCAATATCGGTCTTAGAATCAAATTTTCCCAACTTTTCTTTGTTGTTCAAAATAAAACATTTGCAACAAAAAAAACTTTTAAATACCGAATATTTGGAATTTTATTATGATAGAGTTCATGAGAAGTTTTATCTAAACAATGTCTAATTAAAATACTATTTGATACATAACCGGCGGTATTAACAGCTTCCGCCCAAAAATATTTAGGTAAACCATATTCATTTAACATTGATCTAGTAAATTCTTGTAAAGTACGATTTTTTTTCTTTCAACCACACCGTTTTGTTGAAGAGTCCTCAAGAGAGAACTGATGATAAAAACCATTATCTTCACAAAAATTTTAAAACGCTACACTATAATTCTCCTCCATGGTCACTCCTAATTTTAGTAAAGAGAAAAAAAAATCATTTTGAACTCTTTTTACAAAATTAGCCAATCTTTTCAAAACATCATTGTTATGTTTTATCATCAAAACCAAGTCAATTACCTATAGTACCCTTACCAATTATTTTACCCTTCGTGTTGTCGCCAATGGTTACTAAGCCACCATCCTTCTTGGAAAGACTCACAAACTTGGATTGGTTTCCCGTCATGTGTCTTGACCAACCACTGTCCAAATACCACTTATATTTTTCCTTGGAGGCTTTCAAATAAACCTATAAGAAAAGATATTCAAAATTGACCTTTTGGTACCCATACTTGTTTGGGTCCTAACAAATTAGTTTTCACAAATTTAGGAATCATGTTTGCATTCATATTAAAAAAACTTACCATACGAGAAACAAACAGCATCATGCATGAATTTATTTCTTGGACTAAGTTTATGTATTCTATTTTCAATAGAAAAATTATTTCTTAAAACATTGTTAAATTTTACCTTTTGAGAAAATTTTCTTTCGGAACGAAAGTTTTGAGAATTTTTCAATTTAATTAAAGCAATTAGGTCTAATATGACCTTCAACACCACAATCATGACATGTAGGCACAAATCTAGATTTATCGTACTGAGATACAAATTTGCATGTGTTAGGCTTAGACATAATGGGGATGGTTTAACAAATATTGTTTTAGAACTTGAAGGTGGAGAACATTCATCAATATAGCCCAATCCTCTTTTATATCCATACGGCTTACCTGCTTCAATTATTTTATCTAATTTTTGAGCACCTCTAGTTAACTTTTGAATAGACTCTTTAGTTTTACCAAGTTCTTGTATAGTATTTGATTCAATAACTTATCTTTTTCATAACAATCCTGCTCAAGAAACTTAATTTTATCAAGTAATGCAGTTTTCTCATCACAATCATTTACCTGTTTTTTACCGCGTATATCAAATTTTACAACATTATGATTATTCTCTCTCAAGCAAGAAATTTCATTTAATAAAGACTCATTTTTAATAATTGAAGCTTTATATTTATTTTGAAGCATAACATACTTTGAACCAAGTTTTTCTAAATCAAGTTGCATCTCCTAAAATTTTTTAAATAATTCATCGTAAGAGGGAGATTCAAGAATTACCTCGTCTTCTTCATCCTCTTTGTTACCCTGAGCCATGACTTCATTCTCTTTGTCACCGTGAGCCATGAAGCAAAAGTTTGCTACTTTTTCATCAGATTCATTTGCATACATTTTATTATGAGCTAACATGCTAATTTTTGTTTCTTTAACTTGATTTGTTCCCTCGTGAGTTACTTCAAGAGTTTTCCAAATTTCATATGCAGAACAACACATAGATGCTCTATTAAATTCATCATTACTTAGGGCACAATAAAGATAATGTATAGCACTAGCATTAAAAGAACATTTTTTTATATCGTGTTCATCAAATTCATTCTATAATTTAAGCTCCTCAATGTTATTAACAATTTTTATTGGAATGAAAGGACCTTTACTAACATTCAATCATAATTCATAATCAATCGATTGCAAATAAATTTTCATTCTAGCTTTCCAATATGTATAATTTGTTCCATCAAAATAACGAGGTCTAGAAGTTGATTGTCCTTCACAAAAACCGTTTTTAACATGTAGATTTGCCATAAGCTCTAAAAATAAAGTTTATATAAAAAAAATCAATAAAAGCAACATGCTTTGATACCAATTGTTGGATCGATATGACAGCCCTAGAGGGGGATGAATAGGGTTTCAACCATGTAATTATTAATTTTCATTTTAATAACAATAAAACTTGAAACATGCAATAAAACTTAAAATTTAGAATTTAAATAGGAAAAGAGTTAGAAAATATAACACCGTAGTTTCATAGTGGTTCGGTCAAACTCGACCTACTCCCCTCCCCCAAGCGTCTCTTGGGAATTTGAATAAAACTTTCTGACACTTTCCTCAGATCAGAGCCCAACCACTACACCGCTCCTTTTACGAGTTCAAGAGCAAACTCAATCCTGTCCACGGCTCATGATCAAACCGGTACACCGCTCTTTTTACGAGTTCAAGAGCAAACTCAATCCTTTCCACGGCTCAGGATCAAACCGGTACAAATGTCTGAAATCTTATGGAAACACACTACAACTCTGTGAAGTAATAGATTTACAATTTTATCACAAGACAACAGACATCTCTCTCAGGAATAAGATGAAAAAGAAATAGAATTGGAAGCTTTTGGAGAGAGCAACAATGGTGGCTTTTAAAAAAAAAAAATTAGATCGAGGAAACTATGAAACTTGTGTATTGTGAAATGTCCTGTTCTGAACAAATATGAAGAGGTGATGAATTGAAATAGTGATCAAGTTGTAAAAATAGGAATTGATAAGGACCACTAAAACGTGAACCGAAGCCTGGACTACGAAAAAATAATATTTATTTATTTTTAAATTTATCGTAAAAAATTATAGACCACATGTTTCATTTAAATATATATATATATATATATATATTATTTTAAATAAATATTAAAAACATTTTAAATTCATTTATATATATATATATATATATATATATATATATATATAT
>NW_019268636.1:7015-11164 GCF_002738365.1 Cucurbita moschata
CAAATAGGAGTCTTACCGACTTAAAATGCCCTCAATAAGGTCAAAAACAACTTTAGAAGGGTCGAAAATGTAGGAAATGGTAATAAACTTGGGGTTTCGATTTTAAACACTTTTTTGCTGTTTTTTACACTCCTTTTCTTCGACATTCTATTCTAAATCATCAAGGTTGAAAATTCCCCAAGAGAATTTCAAAAAACTTAATTCGGGACTTTTGAAGCACGTGCTAAAAATACTGAGTAACGGTTGATGTTTTTCGAAATTTTCTTGGTGAATGATCAACCTTGATGATTTAGAATAGAATGTCGAAAATTAGGATTTCGATTTTTACTGTTTTATACACTCCTTTTTTGTTTTTTTTTTGTTTTCGACATTCCATTCTAAATCATCAAGCTTGATCATTCCCTCGGAAAATTACAAAGAAACATCGACCGTTACTCAGTTTTTTAGAACGTGCTTGAAACGTTCCGAATTAGGGTTTCGATTTTAAGCACGATTTTACTGTTTTGTACACTTCTTTTCTTCGACATTTTATTCTAAATCATCAAGGTTGATCATTCCTAAGGAAACTTTCGAAAAACATCGATCGTTACTCAGTTTTTTTTAGCACATGCTTCAAACGTACCAGATTAGGGTTTTGATTTTAAGCACATTTTTACTGTTTCATACACTCCTTTTCTTCGACATTTTATTCTAAATCATCAAACACTAACATTTTGACTAGAGAGAGTATAGGCCTCTCATGGTCGAGGCTTCTCGAGTCGATCTTCATCCTCGTCAAAGCTTTTCTACTAATAAGCTGACAATTTAGTGACCAATGGAGGCTCCCAAAGTACTCCTCCCTTTCTCCTCAGCAAAATACCCAACAAAATTTTGATACGTTCACACATAATCCCTCCACTTTTTAAGTTGTTTCAGAAATATTTCAACTCTTTCTACCACCAAGTTCGGGATGGATTGGTGTGGTTCCTCTACGCCTAGGACACCAGAATATCGAACCATGAACGAAGAAAGGCATGAGAGAAAAGCATATTGGCTAGTGATTGTGAGGCCCCAATTCTTGACTGGAGGGGACACCAAAGGCCTTTTTTAGAATAGACCAGTGGTGACCTCTATTTAGGCCGGTCTTCAGATAAGGTAGTTGGAACCATGCGTTAACGCCCGACTACTCTGATAAAATGCTGGAGGAGACACGATCACACATTACATGCTAGCGACCACGATAATAATACGGGTGAGTTATCCTCTTTAACATTCATTGGATGCGAATTACAAGGCCACTAATCTGCTTTGTATTCGACCGTTACCTTCCATTGGATGATAATTTGAATAACACACTCCGGAAAGTTATCGACCCCTGTAGACGCCGTAGAAAATGCAAAGATGGGGAAGACTTAGCGTGTGGCGGATCCTCTTTTTGGAGTGGCTACCCATCGCTCTTTTTGGAGTGGCGGATTATTGGTTTTCTGTGTAATATACATTGCTAATTACCCACAATTCCTATTATCGGGAGACAGGATCATGCTTTTCGAGTCGGGCATCTTCGGTATGCCGTATCCTCTTTTTCGAGTTCCAAGAGATTGTGTGTGTAATAAACAATGTGTATTACCCTAAAGAAAGAGGCTTTCCGCATATTATTTCTTTTTTAATTAATTAATTTATATCCGCTCTTGTAAGGAAACCCACCCGTATTGCAATGGATTCATCAAAACTCTTCTTATAAGGATAGCCTTTTTCTTGATATCTTTGATTAATTTGATACTTATTCTTATGAACTAATGAAATATCTATGATTTTATTTTCCTTTATTACTCTTGTACTCTGTAGATCTTTCTAGATTGCTACACAGATGTTTTCTAAGTTAATTCCAATAATAGTTTACTTTGAATTAAATTATAAATAGACCCTTTGTCCTTAAATTTATTTTTATAAATGGTACACTTTATATAATAGGTTTTGAAATTTTAAGGGTGTTCCATAAATCTATATTGCGGTGTTTTTAAAATTATTTATTAGATATAAATTTTAGTTACTTTACATTTGTAATTTTTCCATTCTAAGGAACCTCATGGTGATACTGAATTCATGATCTTCTCCTCCTTCAAAGGAATGTAAATTATGTATTACAGTAGAAAAATAGAATTGTTAAGTATTGTTTCTCCTAAATGTAAAAAATACAATTATTGAAAACAGGCCCAACATCGTGGCATGTTGTAAACCGAATTTTGAAAGCTAAAATAAAAATGATAGGAAGAATGGCTTGAAACATTTGTCGGCGTTAAAAGATTATTCAATCAGTTGACGGAGTGGTCTCAGGTGGCGCTGGTTTAGCACAGATGGGAGGGTTTTGCTTTCCAGAAACGGTCGGTTTCACATTTGCACACTCGGACACAATTGGCCCTTCTTTACCACTATAAGTGAGGTCAATATCAGCAATTTCCACATCCTCACATGGATGACTTTTACTGCAAACAAGTTTGACTGCAACGGGAGTAGAAGATGTGCCCCTGATATTCTTGAAACTAACTTTGCTAATCTTAATTGTTGATGGAACCTGGATGTTCAAAACAAACATGAATTAATACTTGTTCAAAAGATAATAAGTTGGAAACCAACGAGGTTCGACGATTTTAATACATACCTTTCGGTTGCATTGATTCCATGGACAATATTCTTGATCTATGATGATAGGGTTAGCAACATTATCCATTTCAATATCTTCAAAATGCATGTCAGAGGCTGGGTATGAGACGACAGAATCTGGCCATGATTTGATCCTGACACCATTTGTAGTACCGATTAATTTGCATTTCTTCACTGTAACTCCTACCACTTCTTTTTCAGTTTTATACTTGCCCAAGCTGCCTATGCTAATGCCATGTCCCGGTCCGCAAGTGACATCACTAATGGTTATTTTTCTGTTAGTGTATCCTACAGATATACAATCATCTCCCGTTGCGATTACAGTATTGAGAATGTAAACGTCTTCTGAATCACCCAAGTGAATTCCATCGGTGTTGGGACTATGCTCTGGTGCAGTAATTTTCAGGTGATCGAAGGTAAGATTCTTGCCGGCCAAAACATTGATATGAAAATTCTTGCTATCCAATGAAGTTATGTCCTTCACTATCGAATTTGTGATGAAATTGAACTTCAAATTCTGCTCATTTTAAACAAACAAAAAAAAACCACTCCCGTGTTAAAACATACAATGCTAACCCAGAGTATGGGTCCTTTTTATAATTAAAGTAGTATGAGCATTTACCATGGGAAGCTTTTTGCATTCTTTCTTCACGTGGCAATCATTCTTTTCCCAACCAGCTTTTCCTTGGCCATCGAAAACTCCAGTACCAGCCAATGTCAAATGATCGACGTATTCCATAACAAGCAACCCATCTCCTTCCGTGTCGGTAGGAGAAGCTTGTAATGTTCCTTCAACTAGAAGCTCAATAGGACTTTTACATGGACCTTTGAGCCTGGATTCTTCTAATTGATAAGTTCCTTTTGGAACTAATACTTTACTTGGAGTAGCCGACGCACATGCTTCCTTCCATGCATCTGCTAAAGCCTGTGAATTCAACCATTTCATTTGAGAGAAATATTTTGTACAAAATGAAATTTTGGTTTATCAACTTAAACAAATGTACACGTACTTGAGTAACATCAGCATTAGGTTTGGCACCAAATTTTGTAATATCAAAAACACCGCTAGTAGCATCAGCGGTAGCATTAGACACCAACAATAGCAGTAGTGGTATTAATGCCATAAACTTTGATATCAATCCCATCCTTTCTAGTCCACTTGTCTCTTCTACTTTGCCTTATTTTCTTTTGGTTCAACTTCCAAAACTTCTTAGAAATAAGAATTGATTTGAATGCATTCACCAACTCAAACTCTCCTTATATACAACACAAAAATAACCAATTCAAACTACCTAAATTTGTTAAAAAATAAGTATGTGGTTTAAGGCAGGCCTATAATTAGTTTTACCTTAAATGATGGAAGACTGGTCTCGTTGGAGCGTAATTCCTTTATTAAATTTCTATACTAGATGAATGTACATACCACAATTTTCAACAAATGAACCACAACCAAAAAAAAAAAAATATCCCCAAAGACTTTATAAAAAAATTCTTTAAAAAAAAAAAAAA
>NW_019268636.1:13586-61010 GCF_002738365.1 Cucurbita moschata
TTAAGTATTGTTTCTCCTAAATGTAAAAAATACAATTATTGAAAACAGGCCCAACATCGTGGCATGTTGTAAACCGAATTTTGAAAGCTAAAATAAAAATGATAGGAAGAATGGCTTGAAACATTTGTCGGCGTTAAAAGATTATTCAATCAGTTGACGGAGTGGTCTCAGGTGGCGCTGGTTTAGCACAGATGGGAGGGTTTTGCTTTCCAGAAACGGTCGGTTTCACATTTGCACACTCGGACACAATTGGCCCTTCTTTACCACTATAAGTGAGGTCAATATCAGCAATTTCCACATCCTCACATGGATGACTTTTACTGCAAACAAGTTTGACTGCAACGGGAGTAGAAGATGTGCCCCTGATATTCTTGAAACTAACTTTGCTAATCTTAATTGTTGATGGAACCTGGATGTTCAAAACAAACATGAATTAATACTTGTTCAAAAGATAATAAGTTGGAAACCAACGAGGTTCGACGATTTTAATACATACCTTTCGGTTGCATTGATTCCATGGACAATATTCTTGATCTATGATGATAGGGTTAGCAACATTATCCATTTCAATATCTTCAAAATGCATGTCAGAGGCTGGGTATGAGACGACAGAATCTGGCCATGATTTGATCCTGACACCATTTGTAGTACCGATTAATTTGCATTTCTTCACTGTAACTCCTACCACTTCTTTTTCAGTTTTATACTTGCCCAAGCTGCCTATGCTAATGCCATGTCCCGGTCCGCAAGTGACATCACTAATGGTTATTTTTCTGTTAGTGTATCCTACAGATATACAATCATCTCCCGTTGCGATTACAGTATTGAGAATGTAAACGTCTTCTGAATCACCCAAGTGAATTCCATCGGTGTTGGGACTATGCTCTGGTGCAGTAATTTTCAGGTGATCGAAGGTAAGATTCTTGCCGGCCAAAACATTGATATGAAAATTCTTGCTATCCAATGAAGTTATGTCCTTCACTATCGAATTTGTGATGAAATTGAACTTCAAATTCTGCTCATTTTAAACAAACAAAAAAAAACCACTCCCGTGTTAAAACATACAATGCTAACCCAGAGTATGGGTCCTTTTTATAATTAAAGTAGTATGAGCATTTACCATGGGAAGCTTTTTGCATTCTTTCTTCACGTGGCAATCATTCTTTTCCCAACCAGCTTTTCCTTGGCCATCGAAAACTCCAGTACCAGCCAATGTCAAATGATCGACGTATTCCATAACAAGCAACCCATCTCCTTCCGTGTCGGTAGGAGAAGCTTGTAATGTTCCTTCAACTAGAAGCTCAATAGGACTTTTACATGGACCTTTGAGCCTGGATTCTTCTAATTGATAAGTTCCTTTTGGAACTAATACTTTACTTGGAGTAGCCGACGCACATGCTTCCTTCCATGCATCTGCTAAAGCCTGTGAATTCAACCATTTCATTTGAGAGAAATATTTTGTACAAAATGAAATTTTGGTTTATCAACTTAAACAAATGTACACGTACTTGAGTAACATCAGCATTAGGTTTGGCACCAAATTTTGTAATATCAAAAACACCGCTAGTAGCATCAGCGGTAGCATTAGACACCAACAATAGCAGTAGTGGTATTAATGCCATAAACTTTGATATCAATCCCATCCTTTCTAGTCCACTTGTCTCTTCTACTTTGCCTTATTTTCTTTTGGTTCAACTTCCAAAACTTCTTAGAAATAAGAATTGATTTGAATGCATTCACCAACTCAAACTCTCCTTATATACAACACAAAAATAACCAATTCAAACTACCTAAATTTGTTAAAAAATAAGTATGTGGTTTAAGGCAGGCCTATAATTAGTTTTACCTTAAATGATGGAAGACTGGTCTCGTTGGAGCGTAATTCCTTTATTAAATTTCTATACTAGATGAAGTACATACCACAATTTTCAACAAATGAACCACAACCAAAAAAAAAAAAAATATCCCCAAAGACTTTATAAAAAAATTCTTTTAAAAAAAAAAATTAGTTTTCAAACTATTACTCCATACTTTTCTTACTTTTATTCCTATCTCACAAATTTTCCTCTTTTTCTCCCGAGAAATATATCGATGAGAATAAATATTTTTGATCGTATTGTTATTAGCGTGTATCAAAAATATATTAAAACGATGTGATGGAAAAAAATTTCTTTAGTCATTTTTCAGCAATATTGGTCGGTCGAGGCCCGTCCATGCCCAAATTGCTTAGTCGGGCTTGTCCATTTCCAATCCTAATGGACAAACCCTTGATCCAATTTTCTCTCAATTCTTCACGTGTCTTGTTACGTGATTGATACATTCTATAATTCTTCACGTGTCTTGTTACGTGATTGATACATTCTATTGGGCGCACTTGCCGTATGTTTTTCAGAATCAGCTCTAGAGAATTTCTAATCTATTTTTTAGAATCCGCTCTAGAATCACATTCATTCACTATCAATTATCATTTGGGACATATAAATGTATAGAATTTTATATGTGGTTTTCTCAATTATTCCGGATGAATGGAGTTATAGGGTTGCTTGTGATACGTTGTGCGGAGTACACTTGGTTTGATCAAGCTCCCCTTCAGCTGTGTTTTTTTGGATCTTTATGCGGTCTCTTGCAGAAAATAGGTCTCCATCTTCGATTTGTGCCACCATGTAGTGTTTGGGCAGGGTTCCCTCTACCTCCTTAGGCTGTTCTTGTTCCTTTTTTCAATGAATTCCCTTTAAAGTTTCTTTTCTAACGGAAACAAGAAAAGAAGCAAAATTGAGCCCAACGGTGTTATCCTCAAAGATATTATTTTCCTTTCTGGGATGATAACCCACCGTGAATTATGAAGTTAGTGGATATCATGTAAGGGGTATGGAATGAAATGATGAAAAAAAAAATTAGAATTTCAGGCTATTTCGAGGTTGAACGACGCATCAGTGCATAGGCTTCACGCGCACATGGAGGTGCGAGTAACCAAGGAGTGGGACATGTGGGTCAACGAGTGTAGTACGCATGTGGGTGGTGGAGGCTTATTTCAAGTTTCCGCTCGTTCTGTTTAACTCCTTTTGACCTGTTTTATCAATATTAGCTTATACTAACATTGAAAATCATTAGATATAGGTCAAATTAAGAGAATTTGTGACAAAATTACCATATTATGAACCATTATGAAAGCAAAGGAATTGACGATTCAAGTAAGTAGTATATCGAAGCTCCTAAACAAGCATGTTACCATGGGAGTAAGAGATAAAAGGCATTGAATGTATGTAAATGGCATGAGTTAAATAATAATAATAATAATAATCATGAATCCATGCATAAAATGTGAGCATAGTAGAGAATCATGATTAGTAAGTATGATGTATGACTCTAGTTTATGCTTATGAACTAGTTACGATGTGGAGATGTGAATGAGTATTCTTAGTCTACTAATCCCTGCAAAACCCGTGACCAATGCGATGTGTGCCAAGTTGGGAACAATGAATATTTTTTACCAGAGAGTTTAGCAGACAAACCGTATTTGACCGAGAGTGAGCCTTGCATACGAGTCTAAAATTTGTAGTAAACATAAATAGAGCCAATAAATAAAACTTAAGGTTGCTAGAACACCTTAATATCAATAGAGAGGTCCTAGTAGATGAGACTAGGAGCCAAAGTAATGGTTGGATGGAGGACCCTATCCCGACCAAAAACCTAAAAATAACCCATTGTGAATAAAACTTAAAATATTTCAAAAAAATAATAAAATTTGTTAATGATAAGTTTGCAAATTAGGAGTAAATTAATTACTCATCAAAATTATCTTAAATTTTTTTTTCTCGATAAATGTGAAGTAATGTGATCGAGATGACTGTGTAGTCGAGTTGGAGACTTAGGGATCCTACCTAGACCCGTAATTTGTGTCAATAGTAAGAACAGTGAATCAAACTTTCGAGTAAGGCGGATATTGTATTAAATTTATATTTAACATATCATATAATTTTTAAAAAATTAACTTTGTTCGAGTTTTATTAAACACAAATGGAAAGTTCAAATATTTATAAGCTAGATCTATTAAACCTTTTTTTTTTTTGAAATCTAAAAATTAACTAGACAAACAAAATTTTGAGATTAATTTTCGAGCATAATTAGTTGGTTTCTTGGTATGTATAGATCCACATTACTCCATACAAAGCTGAGTTACTACCTTACAAAGAGTAGCCAATTTTATAGAATTAATACCATTTTTGTATGCAGTTTTTTTTTTATTCAACATAGATATTAGACATGTATGGTTTAACTACTATATGGGTCCCTTTTGACATTTGATCGTTTTCATATCTCTACGTTCTAAATTTTCGTTGTTTTTTGTTCTTGTATTTTCAAATTTGATTCATTTTGGTCTATATACTTTTTAAATACGACTACTTGAATTTTTGTTTGCAAAATTTTGACCTACATTTTATACCTAATAGAATCCATTTAATACATATAGACTATATTTAAAGGAGTGTGAGATAGAAAATGAAAATGAAGAGATTAAGATGATCCCCTCGACCCGTAATTTAAATCTATTAAAAATAAAATAATCTAAGTTACCATTCTCGGTTAAAATAACTTTTAGACATTTGTAACAAGTTTATTATGGTAGGCCTTGCATTAGAGCATTTCATATGTTACTATCCCCATGTTCCAACGTTATCAAAATGCTATTAAATTCATGTCTAATTAGATTAATCTAACATGTTAAGAATATATTTTTCGTAGAGTAAGCAAAACTTTGTCAGTAATAATTGTTGACGAACTATTTGATCCAAATAGATATTTGTTGGTGGGAGGTGGTGCAGATGAAGATGAGAAAGGATAGTTTTATCAATATATCAGCGGGTTAAATCTATAGTGTATCTCCAAGAAAACGGGAATGACTAATAAACATTATAGATCAACTAGTTCTAACGTGCATAAGCTTAGTGTTTAATCCGAAGAAATGATTTATGTCTTAAAATCCCGTAATTAATAATTTAATTTTAAATTTTTTATTTACCGTTTAACATTATCCATTATATGAAAAATTGAAAGGTATTTGTGTTACGTGGTCGACACACAGAAAGATCATGTTTAAGTAGTATTATAAATTATTTATAAAATCTGGATAAGATTCGGTACTTTATTCTGACAGCAGTGTTGATATGAGTTACTTTGTAATTGTTACAAATGATTTGATCAAAGCCTTTCGAGTGAAAATATGAGTAGAGATATCTTGAAGAATGAGTTTGTGTAGGACTGAGCCAAAATAATTTATCTTTTTTTTTTTTTACATAAATTTTTTACTTGAGAAGATTAATATTCTACCGTATGATTATATGCAACTCGATCTTAATTACAAATGAGTTACGAACTACTATGGTTTATCATTTGATTTGTAATACCAAACTCAAATTCAAGATATATCACACCGAGTAATACCAAACTCAAATTCAAGATATATCACACCGAATAATACCAAGCTCAAGCCTATTTTTGCAAAAAAAAAATCTTCATTTAACAGCTGGGAAAAATATCTGCTAATTGATTATTAGGGTTTATAAAATCAAGAATAATATGTCTATTTTGCATATGCTCTCTAATAAAATGATGTCTAATGTCAATATGTTTAGTTCTAGAATGATGAACAGGATTTTTGGTTAAATTAATAGCACTGGTGTTATCACAAAAGATAGGCACACTATCCAATTTTAATCCAAAGTCACAAAGAGTTTGTTTCATCCAAAGAATTTGAGCACAACAACTAGCAACCGCAATATAT
The DNA here is from genome assembly GCF_002738365.1 of Cucurbita moschata. Lineage (NCBI taxonomy): Eukaryota > Viridiplantae > Streptophyta > Magnoliopsida > Cucurbitales > Cucurbitaceae > Cucurbita > Cucurbita moschata. The sequence continues at coordinate 19,369 of NW_019268636.1, forward strand.
TCTGCTTCCGTAGTAGATAAGACAATCGAATTTTGCTTTTTACTAAACCAAGAAACTAATGAACTACCCAGAAATTGACAAGTTCCACCAGTACTAGGATCAAGTAAACTTTCTACAAAATCCGCATCAGAATATCCTACAAATTTAAACTCAGCATTTCTAGGATACCACAATCCTAAATTAATAGTCCCAAGCAAATATTTAAATATTCTTTTAACCGCATGTAGATGAGATTCCTTAGGACAAGATTGAAACCTAGCATAAAGACATACACTAAACATAATATCAAGTCTACTGGCAGTCCAGTAAAGTAAAGATCCAATCATACATCGATAAGATTTTATATCTACACATTTATCTTTTTCATCCTTGTCAAGCTTGGTAGATGTGTTCATTGGAGTCCAAGAGAGTAGTCTCTCTTACCTTGTCAATCATACCTTGATAAGGTACTCTCTTACCTTAGAGTAAATCTTTGTTGTATTTCTCTGGATTTAGGAAGATACCATCTTTCAGTTGTTTGATTTGGAGTCCAAGAAAGAAACTGAGCTCTCCCATCATACTCATCATACATTTAGAAAATTCGTCCCATAAAGAACGATTAGTAGAACCAAATATAATATAATTCACATATATTTGCACTAATACATATATTTTTCTTTAATTTTAATAAAGAGAGTTGTGTCGAGCTTACCCATTTTAAAATCATTCTCAATAAGAAAATTAGTAAGACTAAGTCTATTGTACCAAGCTCTTGAAGCTTGTTTTAAGCCATAAAAAAGTCTTTTTCAACTTATAGACATGAGGTGGAAAATCAAAATTTTCAAATCCGTTGTTTTACATGAACTTTCTCCATAATATAACCAAATGCACTCTTCACATCCATTTGATATAATATAAAATTATTGTAAGAAGCAAATGCAAGTAACATTCTAATAGCTTCTAGTCTAGCAACGGGTGCAAAAGTTTCTTCATAGTCTATAGCTTCCTCCCGACAATAACCTTGAGCTACAAGTCTAGCTTTATTTTTAATGATATTCCCATTTTCATCAATTTTATTTCTAAAACCCATTTGGTTCCAATAATGGAAATATTAGAGGGCCTAGGGACTAATTCCCATACTTTGTTCCTTTCAAATTGATTTAGTTCTTCCTAAAATTCAAAACTCATCATTTTCGGCATCCTTAAGACTTTTCGGTTCAATTTGAGAAACAAAAGCAAGATTATTAAATAAATAATAAAGGAACGAGTTTTCACACCTTGTTCGGGATCACCAATAATCAAGTCCTTGGAATGAGATGAGGCATACCTCCATACTTTTGGCACTGATGAAGAACTTTCTTCCTTCTTTTCATTTAAGCTCACTTCTTCCTTACTCGAGAGAGTTTCTCTCCCTTTGTCATTGACAAGAACTTTCTTTCTTCTTTTCATTTAAGCTCACTTCTTTACTTGAAAGAGTTTCTCTTCCTTTGTCATTGCAGACAAATCTCCAAAATTTCTTTCTAAATCATCACTACAAATAAACTCATTAGAAATATCATTATAAGATTCATCAAATACCACGTGCATGGATTCTTCTATAACTAAAGTTCTCTTATTGAAAACTCTATAAGCTTTGCTAGTAGATGAATAACCAAGAAAAATACCAATATCGGTCTTAGAATCAAATTTTCCCAACTTTTCTTTGTTGTTCAAAATAAAACATTTGCAACAAAAAAAACTTTTAAATACCCAATATTTGGAATTTTATTATGATAGAGTTCATGAGAAGTTTTATCTAAACAATGTCTAATTAAAATACTATTTGATACATAACCGGCGGTATTAACAGCTTCCGCCCAAAAATATTTAGGTAAATCATATTCATTTAACATTGATCTAGTAAATTCTTGTAAAGTACGATTTTTTTTTCTTTCAACCACACCGTTTTGTTGAAGAGTCCTCAGAGAGAACTAATGATAAAAACCATTATCTTCACAAAAATTTTAAAACGCTACACTATCGAATTCTCCTCCATGGTCACTCCTAATTTTAGTAAAGAGAAAAAAAAAATCATTTTGAACTCTTTTTACAAAATTAGCCAATCTTTTCAAAACATCATTGTTATGTTTTATCATCAAAACCAAGTCAATTACCTATAGTACCCTTACCAATTATTTTACCCTTCGTGTTGTCGCCAATGGTTACTAAGCCACCATCCTTCTTGGAAGGACTCACAAACTTGGATTGGTTTCCCGTCATGTGTCTTGACCAACCACTGTCCAAATACCACTTATATTTTTCCTTGGAGGCTTTCAAATAAACCTATAAGCAAACATTCTAATACTTGTTTGGGTCCTAACAAATTAGTTTTCACAAATTTAGGAATCATGTTTGCATTCATATTAAAAAAACTTACCATACGAGAAACAAACAGCATCATGCATGAATTTATTTCTTGGACTAAGTTTATGTATTCTATTTTCAATAGAAAAATTATTTCTTAAAACATTGTTAAATTTTACCTTTTGAGAAAATTTTCTTTCGGAACGAAAGTTTTGAGAATTTTTCAATTTAATTAAAGCAATTAGGTCTAATATGACCTTCAACACCACAATCATGACATATAGGCACAAATCTAGATTTATCATACTGAGATACAAATTTGCATGTGTTAGGCTTAGACATAATGGGGATGCTTTAACAAATATTGTTTTAGAACTTGAAGGTGGAGAACATTCATCAATATAGCCCAATCCTCTTTTATATCCATACGGCTTACCTGCTTCAATTATTTTATCTAATTTTTTAGCATCTCTAGTTAACTTTTGAATAGAGAGTTTAATATCCATTTTTTTAATGTCTAAATTTAAAATTTTGTATTATAATTTTTTTTATTGGTTTGGAATTAAACATATAAATTACCTACAACTTACAAACCATTTGATTCCATAATTAATCTTTTAACAAAACACAATTCAATTTGCATAAAGATTCTAAATCACTCCCTCTCATCCATCATCCACGACCAACTTAATTTTTTTATTATTTATATACATTAGTACAATATCGAGTACTTTCATCAATCATCCACGACCAACTTAGTTTATTTATATCAAGTACTTGCTTAAAGTTCTATTTCTTTTTTCCGAATATATATACTTTAACCGATAAAAAAATAAATATCAAATAATGGTTGTATGGGAATCATAATTCTAACTGACTTCATATCTTCCTTATTGCATCCTTAATAACATTCCATGTCGTCGTATGGACCCAGATTGAGGTCATAATTTATGCGAATGTGTAGAGTTATTTGAAAATATTAAAACACCGTGTAGACGTAATGTCGTGGTCAAACTGAGTTCAACCGCATATATTTGGATAAACCACCATTGTTTATATTCACAATTTCTAGAGAGTATTCTTGACCCAAAAGCAATAAAGTATGTCTTTTTAGGATATTCTTCAACCACAAAGAACGTATAAATGTTATAATCTTACATCTAGGAAGTGTTACATGTCACAATTTAGTGCTAACTTATTTTAGTTTGAATTAGTTATGGAATATATGATATTCGTAATCTTCCAGAATATATTAGTTAGGAAATATATTTTAGATATCGTAATCAGTTGAATTTGAATAGTAGTATATTTTATTTTATTATCAGGATTTAGTTAGTTTATATTTTCTTGGTAGATATTATTTAGTATCTTGTATCCTATTTAAAGGTCGTGAATATCAATGAAGATAGAACATTCGATCCCAATTCTTTTCCTCATTCTTAAATCTGTATTCTTTCGTTGAGTAATAATATTTTCATATCTATGCACACTTTTGAGTGGTAGATATTGCGTCAGTTGGTATCAGAGCCAAGTTGGTACGGTTTAATATTATTACTCAACGAGATGAATAGCGGGAGTGCTTCTATGGGTGTAGCTATGGAAAAGCTGGTTGGCAATAACTAGAGTTATTGGAAGTTATGCATGGAAGCTTATCTACAAGGGCAAGATTTATGGGATTTAATTGAAGGTGATGACACAGAAATTCCAGCCGATACTCCACAAAATGCAAAATTACGTCAACAATGGAAGATCAAGTGCGGAAAAGCCTTATTTACCTTGCGAACTTTGATTAGCAAGGAGTATATTGATCATGTTCGTGATTTAAAGTCACCAAAGCAAGTATGGGATACACTTCAAAAGTTGTTCACTAAGAAAAATACCGCTCGACTGCAATTTCTAGAGAATGAACTAGCTATGGTAACTCAAGGTAATTTTTCTGTTGAAGAATATTTTTTGAAAGTGAAAAATCTATGTTCTGAAATTTCAGAATTAGATGCTGAGGAGCCAGTGAGTGAGGCTCGATTACGGCGTTATCTTATTCGTGGATTACGAAAAGAGTTTATGCCCTTTGTTTCCTCAATACAAGGGTGGGCAAATCAACCTACGGTAATTGAATTGGAGAATCTTCTTTCCAATCAGGAAGCCTTGATTAAGCAAATGACTAGCAGCAACGAGTTTTCCCCAAAGTTAGAAGGTGTGTTGTATGTCAAAGATCAAAGGAGACAGAATTTTCACTCAAGGCCTTCATCTAGCAATGAGAATCAATTCAGAAGTGACGAGTCGTCAAAGAAGCCATTTAAAGCTTGTTACAGGTGTGGAAAACCAGGCCACTTTAAACGAGATTGTCAGGCGAAAGTGGTGTGTGATCATTGCGGAAAGCCAGGCCATATTAAACCAAATTGTCGAGTCAAGATGCAGGAATCAGAAGCAAATGCGGTACATGAAAATAAAAGTTCTCCAGATCCAATTTGGGAATATTGCTTAACCACTGAGGTTCTTGACCAGCCAACAAACGTGACTTCAGCCGTATATCAAGATGATGTTTCTACAGGTGATCAAAATTCTAATTCCACTACTTACGCTTCTGAGTTTGATTCTCTCCAAATTTCGCATCTGGACTCTCTTTTTCTCCGATTTCAATTCTATTGCCCCTGATGACCCTTCTGTTTACTCCACGGCCTTGGATTTGAGATTCGACGAAAATGAAGTTGTCGAGCTAACGTTTGACGATCTTGACGGTCTTTACCTCCCCTCTGAGGCTGACGATTTTCTCATCTTGGAGAATTTAGATCAAACTACCAATTTGCAGGATTTGGCTACTGATGCTCCGCCCCAGTCTGACCCAGAAATAGCTGCACTGCTTGATGATGATGATTTATCACGATTTGGTTCTGATGTTGAGGACTTGGAGGAGGATTTCGTAATTCAGGTAAATTTATGTGAAGAAGGGGAGGATGGTTCAATGGATAATAAGTTTAGTGTGGCTAAGGATTCTGAGAAGGTGACAGGAAGCCAGAATATTATTAATAATAAATCTTTTGGCGATGACATTTTTGAGGATGCAGATGTTGACCATGTGGAGGATGATGTTGATAAGCCACGAACTCGACAGCTTTTGGATGATCGATTTGATACCCTCTTAAGTCAGGACTATGCATCTAGTGACAACGGTGACAGTGCTTGTGATGAGCATGATGGTTGGGTAGCTGAAGAAGATGAGTCCCTTGCTCAAAAGCTCAAGCATGCCCTTGATGATCGTAGTAAGGATGACTTGGACCTTGACCAAGGATATAAAGCTTCTGCAGATCAAGAGCTTTTGCAGTCTACCAGTGATGTAATTCACCAGTGTATGGAGTATGCTGAGTCTGCACAAGTTGAGATGAATTATTACTCTTTCTCATTAGAATTGAATCGCTGCGATGTGGAACTTATTAAGAAGGAAATCATTGAACATGATGTGTCAGTGTCTTATTCAGGTGGTGGCGTGCCTAAGAAATCCATACGCAAGCCTAACTGGAAGAAATTCTTCGTAGATTATTTTGTTCGAGAGAACGTGTTAACGCAGGATGTTGATTTGCAGGAAATACATACTAATGAGCAAGTTGCAGACATATTTACTAAGACACTTGCCAAAGTGAAGTTTGAAGTTTTTCGTAGAAGCTCTCGGAGTTATTGAGAAATAAGCTTGCATTAAGGGAGGCTGTCACAATTTAGTGCAACTTATTTTAGTTTGAATTAGTTATGGAATATATGATATTCGTAATCTTCCAGAATATATTAGTTAGGAAATATATTTTAGATATCGTAATCAGTTGAATTTGAATAGTAGTATATTTTATTTTATTATCAGGATTTAGTTAGTTTATATTTTCTTGGTAGATATTATTTAGTATCTTGTATCCTATTTAAAGGTCGTGAATATCAATGAAGATAGAACATTCGATCCCAATTCTTTTCCTCATTCTTAAATCTGTATTCTTTCGTTGAGTAATAATATTTTCATATCTATGCACACTTTTGAGTGGTAGATATTGCGTCATTACACTGCAATTGTTGTTAAATTCACCGAGCATAAACCATTTTTCTCTAAGGCCTCTTTTCAAGGGGAGAACATTGAGAGTGAAGAGAGTTCTTGAGAAACTATTTAATTCCTAAACACACTAAATAACATCACATAGAACCAGTTATTGAGTTCACACTTGGTATCAAGCCCACTCCTACTACTATAGAGTTACTAATTGAACCATATGTTTCACCTCCATTTTCAGGTTCGTTGTTCTCCAGGTATATGCTAGAAGAAAAATCATTTTAGAATCAAAATAAGTCCAAACATAGTAATGAAGATACAACATACGTACCAATAGATGGTAAACTCATAACTCTTTGAACATCCACTAGAGAATGCATAAAGCGACCTTTATACTCTTTATCAAACTATATCTCTCTTGCAAGACTATCCCCATCACACAAAGTATAAATTTCTGAAGCTTTATCCAAAAGAAAATGATAGGATACTATGAGAGAAAAAAAATGCATGCTCTAGAAAAGAATAACAAGTGGAAAGTTGTGGATAGACCAAAAGGAAAAATAATATAGTTGGGTGTAGATGACTTTTCACAATAAAGTACGAGGCTGATGGATCGTTTGAAAGGTATAAGACAGTGTTAGTAGGTAAGAGATACACTCAAACTTAGGATATTGATTACCAAGACATATTTGCCCTAATTGCAAAGATGGACGCCGTATGAATATTGTTATCTTTGGTTGCCAATTTAAATCGGCAATTCTCACATTATGATGTGAAAAATGCACTTCTTCATAACGAAGATGAGAAAATCGACATGAGCATTCCTCCGGGATTTGAAAGTACAAGAGGTAAAGTATGCAAATTGAGAAAGGTATTGTGTGGACTAAAACAATCACCGGAGATGTAGTTTGAAGCCACAAGCACAAGCACGTACATATCATTCTATATCAGTATGCATATACTGGCATATGACACGTGTGAAGCCACAAGCACGTGTCATTATAGAACACACAATTATAACCAAACAACGGTAAGACCACTTACTTGGTTGGTCTAGGACGAAGCTACTACGACCCCTTGATACTAGTTTAAGGCTGCTCTCTAAAACTTAATTCTGCATAAGGAGTCGAACATCATAAATTAGAATTCTACTATGGAAATTGACTCACCTAATTTTGCATAAAATAATTTAAATTTATCCCTAATAATTTAAACTAGTTAACCTAATTTTACATAAAATAATTTAAACTCACCCCTACTAATTTAAACTAGCTAAACCTAATTATGCATAAATACTTTAAACTTAACTAACTTAACTCTAAAATTTAAATTAGCTACTAAAATTTAAATTAGCTAAGAGTAGTCGTACATACAATAATTTAAACTTACTCTCCATAGTCTTACGGGATATTTTATACCAAATTATAATTTACCATATATATCATATTTTATTATAGGCAAATATCTAGATATTTATCTTTTTACCGTAGTATCTTTCCTTTTAGTGCTCTTTCCGTTTCTTACTCTTTCCATATCTTGTAATTTATTTGATTATAAATAGAGAATTTAACATCATGTAGGTGTGATGGATTAAGCAAACATTCTCATAGTATCCGAGCCCTTTCAGTTTAGCAACCCCGATCCTTTCTTTTCAATGGCTTTTGAATCCTCTATTGTTCTTCCCCACCACCACTGCTGGCTTTGACGCTGCAGGGGCAGTCTCCATGGCTGCCAAATGCGAAGTCGATTTATTACTCTTCATCTCCACCTTTTTAATCTCCAAATCACCATTTGGCATACTCTATACATACAACCTCACTTTCTCCAACACAATCGGTTTCCTCTTAGCCAACATAGCCTGTCTCATTTTCTTCCCAATCAACCCTTCATCCTTCACAGAAACCCTAATCTCAAGATCCTCATCAGCGTTTTCTTCGAAAATATATGGAATCTCGATAAGCCCATCGACCTTCTACAGAGATTTACCTTTGGAATCTGGGCGCCGCACTGGCCTCTTCGCCAACCAAGTATTTCTCTACGCCTCCTTTGAACCAGGTTGTTGACATCTTCATGAAGAGTGTTTCTCGACCTCTCTTTGAATTTTTCGGATCCAAGCTGCACGTTCGTTCAAATCCGACGCTTAGCTTGTGGGGGTGTTAAGGATATTTAGTACTAAATTATAGTTTACCATATATATCATATTTGATATTTTATGTACTAAATTATAGTTTACCATATATATCATATTTGATATTTTATGTACTAAATTATAGTTTACCATATATATCATATTTGATATTTTATTATAGGCAAATATCTAGATATTTGTCTTTTTACCCTAAGTATTTGTTGCTCTCTTCTTTTATTATTCTTTTAGTATCCTTATAATTTATTTGATCATAAATAGAGAATTTCACACCATTTAACACACCATTTAGGTATGGTGGACTTGAGTTCAATTTGTACATTCGATTTCTTCCTATCTCAACTTGAGCAACTAAACACCCTTGCTTATCCTTCAGGTGTAGCAGGTGGGTCCTTTAAGAATATCGAGTAATCTTTCTCTGTGAGTTGCCCCATACTCAATATGTTGATCTTGAGGTCTGGTACGTAATAAACACTTGGATTGACCCCATTAGACCATCCTTTTGCAAGAAAATGTATTGTACCTCAGTCTTTGACCTCCACCTTTGACGCATCTCCAAATGACACATGACCATCTTCAATCTTGTGCATCTCTTTGAATAAGTACTTGTGACTGCACATACCACAGAGTGTCATTGTTGATGTTGTCTTCTTGAGCCATCAAGAGAAGGCCTTCATTTGTTACGTCTTCCAAGGCTAGGTTGGTTGCTCCTTCCACCCTTTTTCCAGCTCAACAATCTTTTGCAACATGTGCCCCACTCTGCCACAATTGTAATATTTTTTGGAGCTACAATCATTCGCATAGTGGCCATATTTTTTACATTTGTAGCACTGAATTTTTTATCGGCCGCCTCTTCCTCGACTACATCCTCTTCCACGCCAATTTGCTTGACTTGACTGTCCTTCATTTCTGCTGCCTTGACCATTTATCGGCCGCCTCTTCCTCGACTCGACTACATCCTCTTCCACGCCAATTTGCTTGACTTGACTGTCCTTCATTTCTGCTGCCTTGACCATTTATCGGCCGCCTCTTCCTCGACTACATCCTCTTCCACGCCAATTTGCTTGACTTGACTGTCCTTCATTTCTGCTGCCTTGACCACCTCGACCATTCCCGCGACTTCCACGACCTCTACCTTGAATATTTTGAGAGCATACCTTTTCATCTTTTATTGATGCCTTGGTCTGAAGCGCTTGATCGAGTGTCTCCTTCTTTTTCTTACGTTGTTCGTGTGCCTCAAGAGAACCGGCGAGCTCATCATCCGTGAACTTCGTTAGGTCATTTGACTCTTCTATCGCACATACAACATTCTTGAAGTTGTTGGTTAATGACCTCAAGATCTTCTCCACAACCCCATCTCGGGTAACATTTCTCCATTTCGATTTAGTTGATTTGTCACAGTCTGTACGCGCGTAATGTAGTTAGATACATTTTCTGACTCCTTCATCTTCATGCTCTCCAACTCGCCACGCAGAGTTTGGAGACGCACTTGCTTGACTCAATCGGTTCCTTTGAACACCTTTTCTAAAGTGTTCCACGCTTTTTTTGAAGTAGTTGCCCTGACAATCTTCTCAAAGCACGACTCATCAACAGCCCGGAACAACATGTATAATGTTGTCTTATCCTTTGATCGTAATTCTTTTAATGCCTTGTTTTGCGCTGCTGTATAATGTTAGGAATCACGACTCTCCACAATGGTATGATATTGTCCACTTTGAGCATAAGCTCTCATGGCTTTGCTTTGGGCTTCCCCAAAAGGCCTCATACCAATGAAGATAGTATTCCTCACTTATAAACCCATGATCTTCCACTAAATTAACCAATGTGGGACACTCCCAATCCCAATAATCCTCAACATATAACCCGTGGTATCCTTTGGTTCTTCGACCACCTCCCAAGCATCTTGAGAACCGAGAAGAGCTTTCATTTGGATGCTCCAATTCTCGTAGTTCGTCTTCGTTAATCGCGGTAGCGACATTTGACCCATCATATTCGCCATCGGCTCTAATACCAATTTGTTGAAAATAAAACTCGCTATGATACTAATTTATTAAACCAACACTCACTAATCTGTGAAGTAATCTCACACTCACTAACAATTGAACGCTTTGATACCGCTTTGCTAAAGTACTACTCGGGTACTTGTGAAGGAGATATTGAGAGGGGAGAGACAAGGAGACAAAGAATTCTAAAAAAACCTTTTTTCTACTACATTGTATTTGGAGACAATTTCTCTTGCTCTTTTGCTCCCGCTCTTCTTACTCTTTTGCAATTTTTCTCTTGCGCTCTTGTCTTGCTCTGCTCTTAAAATGAAAAACAAACTAATTTTACAGGCTTTCTAAAGATTAAATATGGCCATGAGCCACCATTTTCTAACTCATAAACACACCATTACTAAAATAAATCTTAGCCTTTTATTTTTTTCTTTTGGCCTAAATTATGTTTATTTTACACAAAAACTAATCTTCATCATTTAAGTTTATTCCAATAGAGAAGGGGCGACTCGAGCTTTCTTTCGCTGCCTGTTTCTTTCGCTGCCTGTGGTTGGTGACGACGGCAGTGTACGGTGGCTCCTGCCACACATTTTTTTTATTTCACTTGCCTATTGCTAAAATGCAACACAATAATACTTTTATTCATTTACTTAATTTGTTGAATCACATTTTCGATCTAATTCTGTTATGTATGTATAATGGAAAAAGGAAAAGTTGATATTGATATCATCGATACTTTTACCTCGACGTTTCTTTTTTGATGCCATGTAATCCATGAAACAAATGTAAACGGATCAAAAAGATTGTCTACAAATAAATTGAACGAATTTCTTCACTTTTTTTTGTCTTCTCAAAATGTTACTACATTTAGACGTTAAAAATGTCTATACAATAAGAAATAAGAACCATATGAAATAAAAAAAGGAAGAATAATCAAAACTCTCTTCCGAAAACTCTCAAACGGGTTTGATCCTTCTTCAATAATAGTCTCCAACTTAGGACAACTCGAAGACCTTCGATATGATACGAAAGTTGACGGTGCCACTTCGATCCAATTTTGCATGCTTTTCACGTCTTTCACCATGTTTGAATAAAATGTATAGAAAGAGAAAGATTTGGTGAGTCAAAGTCTTAGGAGAGAGAAACTAATCTGTGTTGGAATGAAGAGAAATGATGGTAGAATCTCCTATATATTGTGTTTAAAATGAAAAAGGTGGAGGTTAAGGTTAGGAGGTTTGATTTGGAAGGTTGAAAATCAATGGCGGAAATGAAGCCAATTGAGAATTTGTTGAACAACCTAGCTGCTACTCTTTTTCACCTCATTTTTAAATTTTAGTCGTATCGTTTATGAACACCATATTTAGTAAATTTGATTAAACACAAATATATTTGTATAATTTTAATTAAAGTAATGAAATAAATAATAAACTATCATTATTTGATAAAGATTTAAAATTTTAAAATTACATCAGCCCAAATCTGTCGAAAATGATTCTCATATTCTACTTTTTAATACACAATTTGCATCCATTCTCTCATATTAGTAAGTATAAAAAAATTAGGGTGCCATGTGCCCAACAAATTGGACTAACTCAAACTATAAAAGGTATGTTGGGTTAGATTGAATTTTTCGAAAATTGAAAATTCTATTCCGTTTGTGGGTTGACATTTTTTGTTCAAGACCTGAAAAAAAGTTATGACTCAACCCAACTTTCCCTTACTTTTAAAAAGATTAAGAATATTAAACCTCAGTGAAGTTAATGATGCCTTGTAAATTGTAACGTTACCGAGATTTTAATATTAATATTACATGTATTAAGATGTGGAAGCAGATTAAAATATAGAATATTACACCTTAAAACAACATTTAACTAACTTTAACGATTTACCTTACCTAAAATATTTTCTAACTAAATAGTCTCAACTATTTCTTTAATTTTGGGACCTTGCCAGTAAAGCCACCCATGTTCGAAGTATATATATATCAATCCTCACCTTTCTTCCTCTCATCTTTAATGAGTTCTCTCTCTAAGAACCTATTCACATCTATATCTCTATTAAAAAAACACAATATCTTCTTTTCCTACTACATTCATCTAAATAGAGATGGCGAATAGAATGCAAAATCGGGTTGAAGTGGCACCAATAATTCTCGTACCTTATAAAAGGTCTTCAAGTTCTCCCAAATTAGAGACCATTGTTGAAGAAAGTCCGAAAAACTTTGAGGTTTTTCCAAACAGATGTTTATTTGTTCTTCCCATTTGTTTATCTTTTCTATATTATGTCCTTTTGTATAGACAATATTCATATTAGTTTATGTTTGAATTACTCTCCTACTTTTCGTAGGGAGAGTTAACTTTTGTATTGACGATTGGGATCTTGTTTAGAAAACAATAGCAAGAATCTAAACTAACAATTTTAATGGTCAAATCATAATTTGTCCTTAAATTATTGTAGCTCATCTAAATGTTTTGGCTGAAATTTTTATTTACACCCAAATTATGAATGCAGCTTAATTATATAAAATGATACTAGATTAACAAGTATAAACCTTAGAAATATAAAGTAAACCAAAACGTAATAAATTATTGACAATCTTGATTACAGTTAAGTAATATGAAGATTAAATATAATATTTGTTTTGATAACTCCAATATTTACAAATATTTTAGAATGAGAATATAAATATGTAAGAGCTAATTTGGATGATGATGAATTGGAGACTTGGAATTATCGTTTCCGAAATGAATTATCGAAAATTGGACTCTCCCTCGTTTAGAATGTATAAGGTTATTGTTAGAAAATTTTCTATTCTTTACGTGTTCATAAATTTGGCATTCAAATACTCTTACATAAATCACATATGGGTGATGTTTTAGTCTTCCATTCTTGAGTTGTTTTAAATGTAGCACAAAAAATTATGAATTATTCCATCGAAGGAAATTTGAAGCGATAGTAAAGGAAAAAGAAAAAATAAAAGATAATAAGGAAAGAAGTGTAAAAAATAAATTTGGAAAAATAGTCTTGAAAGAACACAAATTAAAAAAAATAACGGTGAAATCAAGAACTGCACAAATAGTCCTATAAAGTTTTGAAAATTACAAAAATAGCCTCAAAAAGTTGGAAAATCAAGGAACTAACACACCAAGGGGACAAATTTCCAATTGGGCCAATTGTTTGCCACATCATTGGGTTTGGCCGTTGAGGATCTTACATGGCCGGAGGATGGTTAATTGGCTGGTTGATGGATGTCACAATCCCACTCTTGTGACAATAGTACAACGATTATGCGATACTTTTTCTACCTCAGCGAACAAGTCAGTCATATGGAAATCATAAGTCATGGACAATTTGGACGTATGATCGTGTCTAAGTCATGTTTGAGAGAATTTATTTTAGAAAATGTGAGCGAGGAAATGTATTAAAAACAATTTGTAAGAAAACAATGGTATAAGCTAAAAGCAAATAAGCAACAAGCACAGTTTTGATAGCATTTAATGTAATCGATAGCATTTATTGTAACAGCTTAAGCCTACCGCTAGCGAATATTGTTTCTTTGGGCTTTTCGTTCTTGGATTCCCTTAGATGTTGTCCTCTTAGGGTTTCCCTTCTTCGCTTCGCTCAGATATTATCCTCTTTGGACTTTCCATTTTGGACTTCTCCTTGCAAGGAATGCTTTGTTTTCATCTCCAACTGATGTGGGATCTCACAATTCACCCTCCTAGGGAGCCTAGTGTCCTCGTTGGCACACCACTTGGTGTCGGACTCTGATACCGTTTGTAATAGCCCAAGCCCATGCTAGCACATATTATCCGCTTTAGCCCATTATGTATTACTGTCAACCTCACAGTCTTAAAATGCGTCTACAATGGAGAGGGACTAGCCCTACTTCGACCATTGCCTCGCACCATCCGATGACTGGCTCTGATATCATTTGTAACAGCCTAAGTCCGCAGCTAACAGATACTGTCCTATTTGGACTTTCTCTTCTGAACTTCCCCTCAAAGTTTTGAAAGCAAGTAAAAGAGGTTTGGAACGAGCATGTGACCATGGACAACACATTCTGGACTGGGACATCTAACACACGACCATAGGCAACACGTCTTGGACAAACATGAACATGATATCCTCTACCACTCAATTGGTTGACGTCCCTATCAACCAACTCTTCATACATTTAGCGATGTAGGATTAGGTTGGCTTTAGGTCTCTCGACACGCTTCCAATTGATCTCTGCATTAAGGAAACTCTTCCAAACAATAAGGAACGGTTGAAAACAACTACTTGGTTTGTCAACACATTGCATCTTCTCTGTCAAAACCTCTCTTGCTTTCTTTGCATTGGAACTCTTCTTCATTGCATGAGGTTGTACCACCTCCTTGTGCCTTGTGTCTTCCTAGTCAGGATAGTAACACTTCAAGTTACTGATGTGGATAACAGAGTTAGTCTGCATCCATCAAAGCAACTGAAACATATATGATGTCTTCCCGACCTTCGGAATGAATTTGACTCGTCAATAGTATTTTTGCATAAATTATTGGTTCTTGTTGTCTTGAAATCGAATTTCTTTTTGCAACTCCTAAGATAGATAAAGTTGCTGAATCGACGACTTTCATCTTTCTTCTACCTCGATGCCAAAGGATGTTCAAGCGTTTTGCTTCAGTATCCATCATGAAGTTGTGGGTGGCTCCACAGTCGACAATGGTGTTCCTAACCACTCTAGGGTTAACCTAGGTCTTGACATACATAAGATCACGTCCCACTAGCTTTTATATCTCGTCCACTCTCTTCTAGAGAGTGGACAAGTACTTTAGTGCCCTCTCTAAAAGTGTTTCATTTTTTTGTCGTCTCATACTCATGCTTCTAAATTAATTCCAGGTTTTGCTTGAAAGACATATAGGGCCACCTTCTATGGGCGTTTAGATTCTTGATGGGTCCCTTTTCATATGAAGCAAGACAAGGAGCATTGAATAGGACTATTCTCGTTGTAAGGTCTCTGTCATTGAGTTCTACCTCTTTGTTGGGAGGACTTGTCTTCCCCTCCTTTGCCTTCAAGTCGGTCACCTCTTTCGTCTTGAGGAGTTGGGTTGATAATTTCTTTACTTCCACTTATGGAAGTCTAATTCTGCCTTTTGTCTAGGTTGATTGTTGCTATGGTCAAATAGTTGTTCGGCTGTAGCAAGGCCGTGGAAAAGATCTTGAAATATTTGTTCGTAAAGCATTGCCTTAGCCCACAGCTTCAGTCTCTCAAAAAAACTGAAGACCTTGTCTTTCTCGAACATGTCATGAATATCCAGCATAATCCAATAAAATTGTTTAATGTAGTTTTGGATATCCCCAAAATGCCTCAACTCTCTTAATTTCTATTTGCTATTATCTCGACAAAATATGGGAAGAACTGTGACCGAAGTTCTTGTGTTAAACTCTTCCAAGTGTCCACGATACATTGACCATCTTGAATATCCATATACTTGGATCTCCACCACAACTGTGCATCTCTCGCTAGATGCATTGTGACAAACGTGACCTGGGCCCACATTCATGTACGTCGACTGTGTGTAGAGAATTACAACACATCCATTTATACCTATATATTTAAATAGAGCCTATTTTAGGCCTCACATGATATCATAGAAATTGCATGTGATTATATTTTTCAATGTTAGCCGTGGGACGACTTTTGTAATGGCCCCCTGCAATTGTGTTCTGCAATTGTGTTCTTCTGGATAGTTTTGAATAATGTTTCTGTTATTTTAGGCGGACATGTTAAGTTTTTTGATTTATTATAGACTTAAGCTTGAATTTAGGCTCTGCTTGATGAAGAAGAAGCGATGAGTGATTGTTTATGTTTGTGTTAAATTTGAGGCTTTTGAATCTTGTAAGTCTTGTTTATTTAGAATTTTTGGACAACTGTAGAAGTTCAGCTTGTTTTAAAATTTGTCTTTCAATTGTTGTGGCTCATCTAAATGTTTCCCTAAATGGGTTGAAATTTTTCAAAATGAAGTTTGAAAAATTGGACTCTCCCAAATTTAAAATAAGGATATTGTAATAAATTTTCTCATTCGTTACATGTTCATAAGTTTAGTATCCGAAGGCTCTTACATGAATCACATATGGGTGATGTTCCAGTCTCGAGTTCTTGAGTTATTTTAAATGTAGCATATAAAATTATGAATCATTCCGTGTGAGAAAAATGAATCAAGAAAATTCGAAAAATGAATTTTGAAAAATAGTCCTGAAAGAACAAAAATTGGAAGCATAACTGTGAAATCAAGAATCGCACAAATAGTCCTAAAGCTTTAAAAATTACAAAAATAGCCTTAATAAGTTGGAATATTATGGAACTAACACACCAAGGGGACAAATTTCCGATTGAGGCACTTGTTTGCCACATCATTGCATTTGGCAATTGAGGATCTGACATGGCAGGAGGATGATTGATTGGTCGGTTGAATTGTGCGCTTCCTCCTCAATCTCCGAAAAAATGTCTTTCCTTTAGTAAGCCATTAAATTTTGTGTTTTTTAGTCCGTAAGAAGGATCCATTGGGAATGAATGGAAGATCAAATCGAAAATTTGTTCATTGGGATTGTGCGTGGATTCTTTTATTAGTATAGAAGTAGGGTAAAGAGTTTTTAGTGAATCTCATTAGGGCGGCTCCTTGTTATTACTTTGGCTTCGCCTTGGAGAAGAACGTTTTTTGTTCGAGTTTGAAGTCGTTACCTTGTTGGAGTCACCTGGGCGAGACCCCTCTCTCCCCTCGAGTTGTTCGAGGGAAGAACCTAGAACTCAATTTACTTGGAGTCTTACATCCTTTGTGCTCGAGGGAAGAACCTACAACCCCTTTACTTAGAATTTAAGGTATATACACAACATTTTTTAAACTCATAAGGCATCGAGCATAGAGGATGTAAGACCCTAAGTAAAGTTAAGATACTTGAGACACCCGAAGGGTTTAAGGAATCCAATAAAATACTAAGAGGTTCAAAGAAGATAATGGAACTTAAGAAAAGATATTTTCCATGCCTAATAAGGTTTAAAAAATAAAGTAGTAAGAGTGAATGACAAAAAGGTCATTTTATTAATTTTAATTTTAAAGAAACATTCAGGAGACTCATTGAGAATGAATTTTAAGATGTTTAAGAAGTAAAAAACAAAAAAGAAGTAAAAAAAAAATTTAGAAAATTTTTGGATTTTTCTTAATAAAATATTTAAAAATGAATATGATCTGCAATACATTTAATTTCAGAGCTTCAAAAACGCCTTAATGGATGTGAATAAAAAGTTGTTTGAATTATCATAGGAGGTTGCAATTCATACCACATCAAAGAAGAATCAAATTTCATTTATTCTAAGATGGTTACCAATGTTAGGAAGGTGATAATCTAGAGTTATGATACTTTTTTAATAAATTTTTATTTATTTTAAGGTTACATTTACCTGGTGGTTAACTATGACCGTCAAATATGAAAGTTACAATTTTGTAATTATTTTATAGTAGGTCATAGATTTTATTATAATTATTTTATAGTTGGTCATAGATTTTATTTTGAGATATACGTGTATGTTGTATTTGTAAACCAGACTTGAAAAGTAGTAAAAAGAGTATGTTATTTTTTTTAGCCAAGGGCTAAGTTTACTTGTGATTATATGTAATTTAGGTGGCATGCTTCGAATCATCCAAGCTTAACTTATCAATTTTGCTTGTGAAGTTATTCGAATCTCAAATAAGTGTTATTACCTTGAAATATTGGATTAATAAGGTAATTCAAATTTTACTCGGTTCGGGTGATTTTTTTTTTTTTTTTTTTTGAAGTTCTTGGATTATTCAGATGTAAAGATCTTATTATCCAATAAGGTTGTTAGATCAAATTCTCAAGAGTTTCCATCATTTTGAATGATATATATTTGCCTTGGGGATATTAGCGTTTGTGAAACTACGGGTTTGCATATCGAAAATGTTTATGAAAGTTCTTATATTCAACTGGCTACGGTTACTATATGAGGACATACTGAAAATTGTATTCCGGAGGCGTTGTGAATATTAAGAGAGTATGACCTAATGTCCACACGACTAGCAAAATTACGAAGAAGAACAAAATGTAATATTTTTGAGTCATGGTTCTCCATTTTTCTATAGATCTACTAGTTTTACTTAGATTTAAGTTCTAAATTTTTCGCATGGTGTTCTTGGAGGTATTTTTCACAAGTTTCATAAAGGAATCAACTTGGAGGTATTTTTCACAAGTTTCATAAAGGAAGCCTGAGTTGATTCAGGTTAGAAGTCAAGACTTGGTTATTTCTTCCATCGAGTTGCCCATAGGACACTTGTTAAGCAATCATTGGAAACATACATTAGCTGATGACGGAGACACACGTTGCACCATCAAGATCAACCTGACACATGCATTAGCTAATGTCGGAGACACGCATTGCACCATCCAGATCAATTTGACCGATCCGTCTCCGTGTGTTTGACCTGCTCTACCAACGTGTCTCCAAAGATCCAATTCATCGGTCTGTGCTCGTGGAATGTGAAAGTGTATGTGTTTCATGGTAGGTTTCTTTTTTGGTCCGTTCGACCTCCAAACGATTTTTTATTTATTTATAATAATCTTATTTTGACTTGAATTTGGACCAACTAAAGAAATTTTAGAAGATTTGGAGTTTCTAATTTGGAGTTTCTAACATGTGGAAAAGCTAAATCGGGAAGACACGCGTAATCTAAATAAGCATCCACATGGACTTCAAGACAATAATAATTGTAGGGATCGCTAGGACGTGCTAGCATGCAAGCATTCCTTTCCTTAGCTAGTTAAGAAAAATGCATGTTAAAAACTTCAGAAGGACGTTATTTTTTTTTTTATTTTTTTTTTATTTTATCAATATGGATTATATATATGTTATGAAAAAGTTACCATTATGCCTCATTTGTTGAGATTTCGAGGAGCATGTTGTTTTATGTATCATGCAAAGCTAGAAAGAGAATATGTATGAAAAGAATACGAGTTCCGCAATATAGATGACTAAACTATTGATCGCTGGTAGATGTATATAATAAAATGATGCAAAATTCACAAGAGTAAGTGCTAGTATACACTATCATATGTAGCAAGTAATAAGTAAATTATCGATTCTACCGGGAACCTATCTTTTTGGTTACTTTTATAGCTGGAAATTAAGTGAGTTTTTCGGTAACATTCAAATGGGTGTTTGTGATTTTAATTACTTAAACAAAACTAAAAGAGAGTGTCCCTGCTGTCAAAAAAACAGAAAATAATGAAAAAAATCAATTATAATGAAGAAGGTTCGGCTAAGAGAGATTAAATAGATAAGTTGTTGAGTTTTGTGGTAGATTTTAGTTCCTTTTAATAGATTCCCAAGCCCACTTCCGAGGGTCATGAATGATGATTATTTCCATAATCGTTGTAATTTTTATTAACAAGGCTCTAGTAGAAGAATTATTCCTAGCTCTTCTATTACCCTTCAAGTCTCTTTGTTATGAAACTAGAGTATTAAAGGGGATTTCATTGCTTCTTCTCTTCTCCTGAATAAGAGAACAACTATGTATGTAAAATAGCTAATTAAACACATATGTAAATCATTAACAACAACTCTTTAATAAACTAAAATCATACCGTCAACATACTTAAACTATATAAAACTCTCTCGTCTCCCCTATAAAGTTTAGCTCTCCATACAAACTGAACTAAACAGAGGAATCCGCATCTCAATCATGTAAAATTGATGGAATAAGAAAAGAGAATAAGGAAATAGAGAGTTATCCCAGTTTGTTGTCGTTCGTCAATGGAAGTTCCCTTCTCTTGAGCTCTCATGTCCACCTCTTTGTCTTAGTCAATCCTTGTTGGTCTCCTTTTCCTTCTGCTGTCAACAACGGCTAGATTAGGGTTTTCTTCTTCTTCTCTGGTTTCACAGCAGTTCACTGCAGCAGAGGCTACTTGTGTAATTCGATTTTTCTCCCTAAGTGTAGCCCTCTCCTCTTGGTCTTCCTTTTCCTTTTATATTGAGCATGGGTTCCTCTCTAGGGCTGAAAAGAACTAAGTTGTCCACATAGGATGTTCCTCGTTGGGTAGTCAATGACCCACTTGTACTACTGATGTGGATTTAAAATTTCCATGTCCTCCCCCATTTATTTTCATATTTGCTACTCTCTCATGGTTCAGCATAAATGTCTGAAATTTTACCACATAACTCAATTAAATGTACAATTAAGATCGATTATGCCAAATCATATTTTTTTTCATGTTGAACCGCAATTCATGCTCACTAGGTAGAATAAATGGGGTAATAAATGAGAAAATGGTGAATAATAGTGCAATATTAAATACAAAAAGACTTGATATGACTATACTTTTAGAAAGTTATCACCTATGTAATATATAAGAACTTATCAAAATGCCCCTATGATGATATTTGTGATAAATGTTGTTTTAAAAGCATTTTGTTGTGTTAGAAAGAAGAATGAGCTATTGTGTTTTGTGCTCTTGACGGTTGATGGATGTTATCTTCCCCTTGAGTTTGTTTTCTTGTTTGTTTGCATGAATATTTTAGTTTATGTTTTTCACTACTTTAGGTGATTGATATGATATCTTCCTAATAAGCTTGCATAAATATTTAGAATATGTATACCATGATCTAGGAGATCGATAGGATAATCACTCTAGCAAAGCATGCATGGGAGAACCATGCAAAGTTTAGAGTGCTGTAGCTAAAGTGGTTTACATGTTTACCTAAGTCAGTATGTTCCCAATGGACCTTGCACTCCAAGATCGTTAGCACATAGAGATTTAGACTTGTGTGCATCTAGAGATTGGTTTAGCTCAAAGGAGTTAACCATAAACATCCTTGAAATATGAGATGAGATTTAAACCACCTTGATGCTCTTAATAACCTAGTAGACTTGCATGACATCAAAGAATGACAAAGATAGCTCTCCTAACCATTAGTAGTATGTATGGGGTCATTAGTTTAACAGTGCCATCAGAGTCTCCATTACCCTTTCTACTCCAATACCCATATCATCGAGTTTCACTCTTGTACTCGTGGATGACAAGGAGGCTTGTACACACCAAACTGTCCTCACTAGAGTGGGAATTTTACGAATTAGTGCCTTGACTTGAGACACCAGTTTCACACTGCATATGTAGAGCAAGCTACCCTAAGTCAAAAGAACATAAGATTAGTTCACCCCATAGATGAGACTAGTCACTTGACAGATCCATGGAGCCAAGAGAGGGTGAGCCATCTACTTCGAACTCAAAGTGGGTCCCTGAGGGAATAGTGTACCACTCAAAATTTTAAGAATCCCAATTCTCAAATAGTAGTAGATTCTAGACCAAAACTTCCTAGATCTCAAAGTAAAGCATGTGGATACCTATTAGGTTACATATGTGATAAATGCCTAAAGTAGGTTACTTATAGAGTATATTCATATTCACCTATTTTTCCTTTCTTTTTTTAGGTGCTTGCAGGCTGTCGTTCAAGGTAGATAAGCGTTTCGTGACTTGTGCGGTCACAGAGGGGATTGGGTTGTGGGTCGGTTTAGATCGAATCTAGGTGATGTCTCAACAGAACGCTTAATGCCTTCGTCCGGTTGATATGTGTTGGCTCATCCACTTTAATGTACAAGTTTTACTTAAGATTTAAGTTCTTAATTTTTAGTATGATGTCCTTGGAGGTATTTTTCACTAGTTTCATAAAGATAGTCGAAATTGATTTGGGTCGGGATTTGAGGTTTTGTCTTGCCTATGGAACAGTAAGATTTCAAATTCTAAAATGATCGCCGACTGTGTAGTACTATAAGGAGATGTCTCGAGATGTCAAACTTTTGTTTTTTCTAGGGTTTTTTTAAAAATTTTTTTTTTTATTGTTTTAATTTGTATCCTGTTCCTTTGATCTCCATTTTGTAATAAAGGAAGAGAACCAATTCGTAATTGATTTCAATTTGTGAATTAAATGAGGTTTTCTTTGATTTTAAATTTCGCAAAATTTTAACTTATTTTTATTGTACTCTTGTTCATTTTTTTAGTCACAGTCTAATACTAAAGCTTTGTCAGGTTGTGATATAGGGTTCCATGAACAATATTTGTGAGAATCAGGTTGTGATATAGGGTTCCATGAACAATATTTGGGTAGTGGGCACACATGCATGTGTCTTTTGTAGAGTGTATCTTTTTTTTTTTTTTTAGTGAAGTACAACACATCCATTTATACTTATAAATAAAATTACAGACATTTGTGAGTGCATTCACCAAGGCAAAGACAGACATTTGTGAGTGCATTCTCTAAGGCAAAGAGTGGGAATACTTAATCAATATTTTTTAAATACTCATTCTTTTTCTAACATTCTAACATTCTTCATGAAAGTAGAAGGGACCTCTAGTTGGATGACTACTTCTGTTATGGAGTCCATGGAATAGTGTTCTTCTAAATAGTTTTTTTTACGTTGAATAATTTTTATTTTATTTTAGACCAGCATGTTAAGTTATTTTGATTTATTATAGACCTAACTTGAATTTAAGTTACAATTATTGATTTGTAAGGTAGTTTTTAATTTAAGGCATATAAATCTTAAAAGTCTTTTTTTTGGACAAAGAGTAGAATGTTTG
The DNA here is from genome assembly GCF_002738365.1 of Cucurbita moschata. Lineage (NCBI taxonomy): Eukaryota > Viridiplantae > Streptophyta > Magnoliopsida > Cucurbitales > Cucurbitaceae > Cucurbita > Cucurbita moschata. The sequence continues at coordinate 42,485 of NW_019268636.1, forward strand.
TTTTAAATGATATTCTTGTCAAAAGAGGCATTACACCTTAAAGCAACATATAACAAAAAGTTAAAATTATTCTATGAACAGTTTTCCTTATATACCATATTTGTTCTAATTCTAAATATGGCTTCTAAATAGCCTCAACTGTCTCTTTAATTTTGGGAGCATGCCAACGATAATGTAATCCTTTTTTTAGGCTTTATAATCACCCATTCAAAGTATATATAACTCTAATAAGTCTCTCTTATTCACATCTACATCTCTATTAAAAAATACAATATCTTCTTTTCTTATTACATTCATCTAAATAGAGATGGTGAATAGAATGCAAAATCGAATTGAAATGGCACCAATAATTCTCGTACCTTATAAAAGGTCTTCAAGTTCTCCCAAATTAGAGACCATTGTTGAAGAAAGTCCGAAGAACTTTGAGGTTTTTCCAAACAGATGTGTATTTGTTCTTCCCATTTGTTTATCTTTTCTATATTATGTCCTTTTGTATAGACAATATTCATAACTTTTGTACTGACTATAACAAAAATTTAAACAACATTGTTGGTCAAATTATTAAAATTTGTCCTTCTATTGTGCTCATCTTAATGTTTCACAAACACCCATAACCTTTTATTTACACCCAAATTATGAATGTAGCTGAATTATATAAAATGATATTAGATTCACGAGTGTAAATCAAAACATAATAAATTATCGACAATCTTGGTTATAGTTTAGTAATATGAATATTAAATATGATATTTATTTTAATAACTTAAATATTTACAACTATTTTAAAGTGAGAAAATAAATATGTAACAGCTAATTTGGATGATGATGAATGGAAACTTGGATTTATCGTTTTCGAAATGAAGTATCGGAAATTGGACTCTCCCTAATTTAAAATATGCAAAGACATTGTAATAAATTTTGCCGTTCTTTACGTGTTCATAAATTTTGCATCCGAAGGCTCTTACATGATCACGTATGGAGTTCTTAGATTGTTTTAAATTTAGCACCAAAATTTATGAATTATTCCATAAAGGAAATTTGAAGCCAAATGGAAAAATGGAAGATAAATAAGGAAAGAAGTTTTAAAAAAATTAGAACTTTTTAAAAATGAATTTGGAAAAAGAGAACTGAAACAACACAAATTGAAAAAAAAAAAAAAACTGTGAAATCAAGAACTATACAAATAGTCCTAAAGTTTTCAAAATTACAAAAATAGCCTCAAAAAGTTGGAAAATCAAGGAACTAACACACCAAGTGGAGAATTTCCAATTTGGCCAATTGTTTGCCACATCTTTGGGTTTGACCATTGAGGATCTTACATGGCCCAACCATCACACTTTTGTGGCAATAGTGCAACGCTTATGTGGCACTTGTTCTAATTCGGTGAACAAGTCAGCCGTATGAAAATCATAAGTCATGGACAATTCGGATGTATGATAGAGCCTCAGTCACGTTTGAGAGAATGTGCTTTACAAAATATGAACTAGGAAATGCATTGAAAATAATTTGTAAGAAAGCAATGCTATAAGCTAAAACCAAATACTCATCCACAATAGTTTTGATAGCATATAATCTTGGTAAGAAGAATTGACGACTTGTCACACCCCTCTATAGTACATTTGGATTCATTTTAGTCGTGGTGGGTGAAGACAAGATTTTAGTGAAAGGTCATACACCCCCTATTGACACAAAGAATCGTAAATACCTAACTATACATGAAAGCAACTAAAAGAGTTTTGGAACAAGCATGCAACCATGGACAACACGTTCTGGACAAGCATGACTAGGACATCTAATCGCAACTATAGGCAACACGTCTTGGACAAACATGACTGTGATGTTCTCGACACTCAATTGGTTAACGTTCCTATCAACCGACTCTTCATACATTCAGCGATGTAGGATAAGGTTGGCTTTAGGTTTTTCTACATGCTTTCAGCTGATCTCTGGCTTGAGGAGTCTCTTCCAATCTATCAAGAACCTTTGAAAACCAGGACTTGATTCGTCAACTCTTCGCATCTTCTCTGTCATAACCTCTTCTACTTTCTTTTCGGTGGAACTCTTCTTCATGGCATGAGGTTGTATCACCTCCTTGTACCTTCCTAGTCGAACAAGGACAAAATTCAAGAGCAAGAACTTAAAACCAAGGATAAAAACTAAAACAAGGATAAAATTCCAAGTTCTCATAACCTTAGAACTAAGGTCCTGAGATCTGAACCACGGTTAAGAACACAAAATCTAGGACCAATGTCCATAGAGTAGACCATGAAAAGAACTCATAACTAGAGTATAAAACTTAAGGACCTAAATTCTCAAGACAAAAACGAACCTAACAAATAAAAACGAACCTGACAAATAAAAATTGTAGTACCCTAGCGTACTTCATGACATGTTTTAAGAGCCTGCAAATAGGCTATTTATTAAGTCATTGTACTCATTTAAATTTCTTCATATTTTTTCGGTGACAATAAGGATTTGGTAGAGGACGGAAGTAGATCTCGAACAGGGCTCCATAGAGAAGCCACATTCATGGTCTCCATCCTTTTTTGTTGTAATTTTTTTGTCTATTCCTCCAACTCTATTCTTTATAACGTAATTATATATGAATGTTATGTTATAGAATTCCCTTTGTTTTATTATGAAAAGTTTTATATCATCTTTATACATTAGCTGAGTCAATCCGAGTCGTTATTCATACTTTAGGTAAGTTTAAATTTTAGGTCGTGACAAAAGAGTTGTGAATTGAGAAAAGTTTGTAGAAGACATTCTCGAGGAAGAGATTAATGTTTTCAGGTTCAAACTTGTTTCGGTAGCTTTAACAACTTTGGTGAATGATTCGAAGACTAAAATAGTCTTGTAACACTTCGAGTCGGGACGAGAAATTAAATTTCCAATTTTTCCTTTTAAATTATAATTTCTTCGGGCCTTAGAAGCTCAATCTCAAATTGAATTAGATGAGAAAATGTTTAGAAAAGTCTCCTGAACTTAACAAAGATATAAAAGTAGTGAAAAAATTTGAAAAAAAAAGTCATCAAAGTCAACTAATAATGTCATTTTATTTCATTGGTTTGTATTTTTTTTTAATGGTATCCCAAACCCATTTTTTTAATAATAAATTTTAATAACAAAATTTTTAATTGGATTTCATTTTGTATTTAATGGTTATGTGGTTGTTTTTAATTGATTTAAAATTTTACAAGATTTTCATCTTTTATTAAGTTTCATCTATTATTTATTTCGAATGACTTATATGGACTATGAAAAGTTGAATTTTAGCTTCATATGCATAGTTACGTATAAGATACTTGTGCTGCATGCTCAGGAAGAGGCAAAGCCTCTAAACAGCACAACTCATGAAACTATCCGAGTGGTAGTAGTGTTCTTGATTGACAATTAGGTAAGGCTAGCATGAGGCATAGTATGTCGTAGGGGATGCTTGGACATAAGATATTACACCTACTTATAGAGGAAGCATTCCAGGGTTTAAGGAACTATAGTCACCCCACTAGAGTTTTATAGAGAATTTCCTAGGATCTCGCATAGAAAACCTAAGAGGATGTCATGCTCAAAACAGCTAGCGTGCAACTAGGTTAGCCATAAGACATTATGGGAAGGAGAACTACAAGGCTATATTTGGCAAGAAAAAAAAATGGAGGTGGGTTAAGATGGAACTATAAAGCTATTTTTATTAAGAACATACTGAAGATTGCATTGAGGAGTATTAAGAGATTTTCATTAAGTCCTTTGACAGGACTAATGTCCTACCAAGTTTATGAATCAAACGAATTGAGTATATATGGAAATATCTTGGTACGGTCAACATTGTCATCTTTGATGATATACTGGCATACACTAAGATGGAGGTGGGTTAAGAGAAACACCTAAAGAGAGCCCTTATAGTGCTAAAAGTGCACCAATTGTACACTAAGTTCTTGAAGCACTAGTTTTTATTGTGGAAGAGGTCTTCCTAGGTCGTGAGGCATCAAGTAAAGGGATAGAGTGCATCTAGTGGCAACAGAAACATGGCTGGAGGCTATAAAGATCAGAAATAAGCTCAGGGAATAGAGGGAAAGGAGAATGCATGTTTCATCTTTCGTTTCGTCTTTGAGGCTAACCACTAAGACAATCTTTCGCTGGAAGCGAACCGTTAGCCCATAGTTAGGGTAGCAGTGAAACCAACTCTCATACGAGCGAGCTCCCGGCCGGTCTTGAACCGATAACCATCTTTCGGCTAACCTAGCCTCCAAGAAAGATGAATTGACTCTTTTACTTCTCTTTGTCCTCTTTCAAAGACTCTTTGTGGTAACTGGCGGACCTTTCCTTTACCCGATCACGGAGCTCTCAACGGAGTTGTTTAGGTTCTGGAATTCTGAGGGGTACTTACATGAAAAAGAGAACGAATCAGGAGTTTAGTCTTCCTACCGAATTCAAACAAAATGGGATTCCTGATGCAATCAAGAATTTCTGTACTTTTTTTTTATTTCTAATTTTTTGCCCTTTCTCATACTCAGAAAGAATTCCGGCTTGGCCCGGGAAAGCGCTGGCAACAAAAGGAAGGGGTCCAGAGTTGAAATAAAGTCAAGATTAGTTTTATCAATTCTTCAACTTTCTATTGAAAAGAGAAGGAAACCATGGATAAATCCAACCCGAGTTCGTTCAGTAGTGAATGAAGGAGATTACCTTGTCTTTGTTGAAAAAACTCCTTATTTATTCCTTCGACAGATTGAACAAGGTAAAAGCCTCCTAAAACAAAGGTCGGCCACTCCTAAAACAAAGGTCTGCCACTCAAAAAACTAAGGTCTGCCACTCGAAAACGGTCGAGCGGTTGAACCTCTTCGACGGTCTCACAGTGGTCTTCTAGCGTTTTAAGAAGTCGTGTCCGTCCTGGACATCTGTACTCTAGAGTTGAATGAGTTTACTACACCTTTCTTGTAATTCATCTTCTTGTCTTGACCCTCCAATATTAGAACTACCTTGAAGAGTATCAAGTACACCATGTCATATTCATGCCAGAGGCGTGGCCCACTTCAGAAGAAGAGTGCCCTAAAGATGCTCAATATTAAAGAATAGCTAGTGACGTAGTTCTAGTTCAAAGACGCCTTCTTAATGAAGTACTACCCTTTTTTAGCCAAGCAAATGAATTAAGTAACCTTTTTGAACCGTATTAAGGTGAGAAGACAGTTAGGCAGTATGACCTAGTGCCCAATATAGTTGGTCAATACAAAGAAGATGAATTTGGACCACTTCATGACGATATCCATAACTTAAGATAGCCAGGGGCACAAGCATTGCATAATGAAATATGATTGACAAACCCACTTGGATTAGAGCCTAGAGAGCCAATGTAATTGTAATTATGCCATCATGTATGGTAATACCTTAGTAGTGACCTTTAAATCCTGACACAGTGAAACGTCACAAATGAGAGTGGGGTAGCTTTAGGAGCACCCTAAGAGTTAAAAACATGTTGTTCGACAGGGAATTCAAGGAAGTGTTCCTAAACGAACTATAAAGTTTGTTGGATGATGGAAGTCCCACATCGACTAATTTAGGGTGTGATCATGGGTTTATAAGTGAGGAATACTAATTCCATTGGAATGAGGCCTTTTGGGGAAGCCCAAAGCAAAGCCATGAGAGCTTATGCTCAAAGTGGACAATATCATACCATTGTGGAGAGTCGTGTTCGTCTAACAAAGTTTAATACAATTTATCATCCACAAGAGGATGTGCATGTGTAGTGAGCAGATGTCCGTCGTGTTCGTCTAACAAAGTTTAATACAATTTATCATCCACAAGAGGATGTGCATGTGTAGTGAGCAGATGTCCATAGTCACGATTAAATACAGTTACCATAGATACAATACGACAACTTGAACAAGGTAGAGAAAAGACTTTAAAATTATTTTTCTAATAATTCTAACAATCACACATGTTGAAAATTATTCTATAAACTGTTTACCTTACCAACATTATTTTTTCTACTTTCTAAATATGGCTTCTATATAGCCCCAACTATTTCTTTAATTTTGGGACCTTGCCAACGATAATAGAATCCTTTTTTAGCCTTTACAATCACCCATGTTCCAAGTGTATATATATTACAATCCTCACATTTCTTCCTCTCATCTCTAATTTGTTCTCAATATCTACATCTCTATTAAAAGAACACAATATCTTCTTTTCCAGTTAGGTTCATCTAAACAAAGATGATGAATAAAATGCAAAATTGGGTTGAAGTGGCACCAATAATTATCGTACCATATAAAAGGTCATCAAGCTCTCCAAAATTAGAGACCATTATTGAAGAAAGTCCGAAGAACTTTGAGGTTTTTCCAAAGAGATATTTATTTGTTCTTCCCATTTGTTTATCTTTTCTATATTATGTCCTTTTGTATAGACAATATTCATATTAATTTATGTTTGAATTACTCTCTTAATTTTCTTATTCAGAATTAATTTTTGTATTGACCATTGAGATCTTGTTTAGAAAATAATGGCAAGAATCTAAACCATGGTCCAATTCTAAAAATTTGACCTCAAATTATTGTAGCTCATTTAAATGTTTCCCAAACACTGAAATTTTTAATTACACCCAAATTATGAATGCAACATAATTATATAAAATGATACTAGATTAATGAGTAAAAACATTATTAATATAAAGTAAACCAAAACGTAATAAATCTTAATTACAATTTAGTAATATGAAGATTAAATAATGATTAGGGTGATTATGACAATAAAAAGTAAAAAAAAGTACTAATACTAAAGATTATTTGATGAATAATGATTCTTTTTAGAAATATTATATTATTTTTTAATAGAAAAATATATTATATTTATTCTCATAACTAGAGTATTTACAAATATTTTAAAATGAGAAAATAAATATGCAAAAGTTAATTTGGATGATGATGAATGGAGGACTTGGATTTATCGTTTCCAAAATGAATTATGGAAAGTTCGACTCTCCATGCTTTCATTGTAATAAAAATTTCTTATTCTTTACTTGTTCATATGTTTAGCATCCAAAGGCTCTTACATGAATTACGTATGGGGTGATAATTTCAATCCTGATTTCTATAGTTGTTTTAAATGTAGCACAAGAATTATTCTGTGAACGAAAATTTGATGCGATAGTAAAGTTAAAACGGAAGATAATAAGGAAAGACGTTTAAAAAAAATTCTGAAATTCTACCAAATGAATTTGGAAAAAAGTCCTCAAAGAACACAAATTAAAAAAAAATGACTGAAATCAAGAACCACACAGATGGGCCTAAAGTTTTGAAATTACAAAAATAGCCTCAATAAGTTGGAAAATCAAGGAACTAACACACCAAGGGGACAAATTTCCAATTGTGCCAATTGTTTGCGGCATCATTAGGTTTGGCCATTGTGGATTCTACTTGGCCGGAGGATGATTGATTGGGTTGTTGAAGTGTGCTAGAAAGGTGCAACTGGCTTCCTCCTCGAGCTGCAATGAATCCAAAATTTACCCAATTCTTCAAACGCTATGTCGTCCCTCCCTATTGTGTTTTATGGCTTGAAAATGGAAGGAATTGAGCAGGGCAAACTTCCTCTACCTTGGACAAGAGCTCTAAATTTCATAAAATTCTCACAAGAACAATCACTCATACAAAAAATAATGCAACTCAAACACTCCTAATTGATAATTGATTATTGCTGGTACAAGTGAGGAAGGCATCAAAGAGTTCAAGCAACAAATGATGAAAGAATTTGAGATGACTGATCTCGGGTTACTCACCTACTACTTCGGTATTGAAGTGGACCAAAGGAAAGATTGCATCATGTTAAAGAAATCGGCCTATGCTGAGAAGGTGTTACAACATATTAAAATGACAGAGTGCAACCCGACCAAGTATCTAATGGATGCAAAGTTACAACTTGAAAAAGATGCTAAAAGGAAGTTTGGTGAATTCAACTGTGTATAGGTGCGTCATCGAAGTCTGAGGTACTTGACTCATACTTGTCTGAACCTTTCATTTGTTGTTGGAATGATGAGTAGGTACATGAAAAAACCTGCAATGATGTATCATCAAAAGGTTAAGTACATTCCCCTCTATGTGAAGGAAACCATAAGCTACGAACTAAAGTATCAAAGAGGGCGAGGTTCTGAAGAACTAGTTAGTTTTACCGATAGTAATTTAATTGGAAACATTGACGATAAAAAAAGCACCACAGGAATGACATATTACCTCAACATAAATTTGATCTCTTGGCAATCTCAGAAGTAGCGAATTGTGGCACTATCTTCCTATGAGGACGAGTTTATGGTTGCAACTGTGGCATCATGCCAAGCATGACTGAGAAAATTGTTGAGCGAAGTGACCAAAAGTGAATTAAAGTCGGTAACTCTCTATGTCGATAACAAATATGTGATTGCGTTGATGAAGAATTAAGTATTTCATGAACTCAACAAACACATTGACACTCTCTTCCACTTCATCCATCAGTATGTCGAGAAGAGACAGATTGTTGTGGAGTTCATATGCACTAGAGAGCTATATTCGGATATTCTAACAAGACCCTAGTAATGGTAAGTAGCCAATGGTGGAACAAGTTTAGTGATTTATTTAGGAACTTCTTAGTAGTTTTTAACGTAAGAGAAAGTTTAGGAAATTTGTTAGTGTTTTTGCCACTCTAAATACTCATTAGATGTACGCTCTATTCACAACAACAAAGAGATTACATGGAATCCCTAGAATTATTGGTAATGCTTGGGATGTTAAAATTTTAAGCTTTTTTTAAGTATTGGGTTAAATTAGGTACCAAATTGTTATTTTCAACTATATGTCATCAGAGTGAACGGCAAATTGAGGTGGTTAATAGAACATTAGGAGTGCTGGTTAGGCCTATTCTATTTATGCCTCTTGATTTGCTTCCTATTCCTTCTAATATTTTTTTTGAGTGAAGCCGCCACAAGTAAGATAAATTTGATCAAAACCCTACGCAAAGAGGTGAAGGAGAGAATTGATAAAAAAAATTTCAAAGTTGGTTCAAGAGTTAACAAAGGATGGAACGAACTCATTTTTAAACCTGGTGACAGAGTTTGGATACATTTTCGCAAGGAGCGATACTCATAATAAATGAAGACAAAGTTACATTCAAGCGGGGATGACCCTTACCAAGTTCTTGAAAGAATTAACAATGCCTATAAAATTGATCTTCTTGGAGAATTTTCAGTACATTCTACTTTCAATGTTGCTGACTTGAGTCATTTTGACGTAGATGGTGATTTTCCTGATTCAAGGACCAATCCTTTTGAAGAGGGGGAGGATGAAAAGAATCATGTTGTTTCAAATGTTCCAACTAGATTTATTACACGACTCAAGACTAAGAAGATTTAACCAACATTCATTCTTTATCTACAGAATTTGATAGGCTTGGTTCGATGTGTGACAAACTAATTCAATGGAGGAAGGACATTTGAAACTTTAGAAGTGAATATTTGGACGGTTTAAGTTAAGAATGAAATTGTTATAAATAGCAATGGATTGATAATTTATTTACAAATATTTATTATTTTAATTCCATAACTTTTTGTACTCAATAAAAGAGGAAGTTACTTATAAAAATGGTCATAACTTCTCTTTCCATAGACATTTGAAGGGTAGTGGGGAGTAACTTCCCAATCATGACCACTAACTACTTTTAGTGAACATTTGAAGAGTAGGAAGTTTCTTGTGTGGAGAGACATAAATACCCACAAATTAGTATGTAAAAGGGAGATTTTGGATGAATGAAATTAAGCTCTCAAGTGAAGACATTCACCCTTAGAAATTTGAGCATCGTCAAGTTCGATTCTGGAGTGACTTAATTTAGAACAACGTTTCAAATCTTGCTTCGAGATCTTTGATCTCTAGTAATCTAATTCTAGGCTTATATTTTAGTTGATACGAATTTTGTATAACTAATGTTAATTTCTTAGGTTCAAGGGTTATTGTTTCAAACAAAGATTTGATCTTTTAGAATGTGATATAGGGTTCCAAAAACAATATTTTTCTAGTGGTCCCACATGCATGTGCATCCAATTTGGGTAAAGAAGTAAAACACATCTATTTATACCATCAAAAAATAAAAGTAGAGCTCAATGCTAAGACATGATCTTAGATCCCACATGATAGACATTGCATGTGATTGCATTTTCCAACGGGATCACTCACTAAGTATTTTTAAATACTCATTCTTTTCCTAGCATTTTAAGTTTAAGACAAGGGACGTCTAGTCAGATGATGACTTCTGTTATGGAATCCATGGAATAGTGTTCTTCTAGATAGTTTTTTTACGTTGAAATTCTTTTATGTTATCTTAGACCGGCATGTTAAGTTGTTTGATTCATTATAAACCTAGTTTAAACATAGGCTCCCTTGATGAAGATGCAATTAGTCTAGTAGTTTTTAATTTGAGGTATATAAATCTAGAAAGTTTAAGCTAAACAAAGGGTAGAATGTTAGCTTTAAATGATATTCTTATCAAAAGTTAGAAACTCTAGTGATATTCCATATTTTAGATTGAAATTTGAGCATTACACCTTAAAACAAAATTATTCTATAAACAGTTTATCTTACAATATTTTTTCTAATTTCTAAATATGTCTTCTAAATAGCTCCAACTGTTTCTTTAAATTTTAGAACCTTGTCAACGATAATACAATCCTTTTTTAGCCTTTACAATCACCCATCTTCAAAGTGTATATATATCAATCCTCACATTTCTTCCTCTCAACTCTAATTAGTTCTCTTTAAAAGCATATTCACATCTGCATCTCCATTCAAAAAACACAATATTTTTTTGTCATACTACATTTATCTAAACAAAGATGGTGAATAGAATGCAAAATTGGGTTGAAGTGGCACTAATAATTCTCGTACCATATAAAAGGTCTTCAAGTTCTCCCAAAATAGAGACCATTATTGAAGAAAGTTCCAAGAACTTGAAGGTTTTTCCAATGAGATCTTTATTTGTTCCTCCCATTTGTTTGTCTTTTCTATATTATGTCCTTCTATATAGACAATATTCATATTAGTTACAGCATGTGATACGAACGTCGACCAATTACAAGGATAAGAATCAAGAAGTTACAACAAGCTTTACTCACTAATATTCAAGCTATGGTGAGCTCGTCAAAAGAACAAGCTTTAATCACTTATATTCAAGATATGGTGAGCTCATCAAAGGAACAAGCTTTAGTCACTTATATTCAAGTTATGTGAGCTCGTCAGAGAAAATTCTAGAAGATGTTAAAGTCCTTCTCAATATGATGTGTAAAGTTGAGCTTTAAGATAAAGGTGCATTAAATGCATTTTAACTTGCATTTAATGAACTCATAGTTGAATTTATGGAACTTAGTCCAGTGATGTTAAGGTTATTTTGTTTGTCATTTAAGCTAGTTTTTATTATGGGAGTTAAGTTATATTGTAACCCACGTAGGTTACCATATTTGATCATTTCTAGTCATTTTAATATAGAGGTGATGAGTATTTCTCATTAACTAGCCATTTTAATATGGATGTTATGTGTATTTAACTCACATTTGTTAAAGGTTGTCAAAGGCTCTATAAAGTCTTCTTTCATTTCAATGTAAACATCACATTTTGGAATGGAAAAGAATAGAGGTTATATTTTAGTTATATTGAGAACTATGTTTTCACTTTGAAAATTTTTGTGTCCAGGACTTGCATGCTAGAGTCATTTTAATCAAATCTCTTATGGAGTGATTTGAATCACGAGTTTAGAAACGAGTTTTCTTTATTTTTGATCTTGATCATCAAGGTAATCTATTCCAAAAATTTCTCTTATTTCATAACCCCATGTATGTTATATAAAATTACAATTATGCCTCTAGGTTGAAATTTTTTAGTTGTATGTTGTTTCATGTTTTGCTAGAAAGAGAATATGCCTGACTAGAATATGAGTTGAGCAATATGGATGAGTAAATTACATAAGAGGTAAGAAATAACATAATTTCTACCATGATTAGATTTGTAATTAATGTTGTTATAAATGTTTTTTTTTTGCTGTACTAGAAAAGATGATGAGCTATTGTGATCTATGCTCCTGGCAATTGATGGATGTTATCTCTCCATTGAGATTGTTTGTTTGTTTGTTTGCATGAATGCTTTAATTTATGTTTTTAGTGCTTTCGGTAGTTGATAAAATATCTTCCTACTAGGATTGCATGAATATTTAGAATATGTATACCATGCGAAAGACAATCAAACTATGTTTAGGGTGCTACAGCAAGAGCAATTTACATGTTGACCTAGGTTAATACGCTTCTGATGGATATTGCACCACAAGATCGTGAACGATTAGAGGTTTAAACCTATGTGCACCCATATATTAGTTTAACCCCAAGGAGCTAACCTGGAATGTCCTAGAAACAATAGATGGGGTTGTAAATGCCCTTAAACTCCTAGTAGATCTCCACGACATCAAAGTATGATAAAGTTAGTAATATGTACAAAGTCATCAATTGAACAGTGCCATCAGAGCCTCCACTAACCTTTTCATTTTGAGACTCGTATCATGGAGTTACACTTCAGTACCCGTACCATCGACCATGGCATGGGGCATGTTAGGGTTGTGAGACCTAACAATTTCGTTGGATTACCTTGCAAAACAGATTCATCTTAAGATAGGCTTTGGGATCACGCGGGTAGTACAAATCTTTCTTGAGAGAGAATGTGGGATCACGCAGGTAACCCTGGTAGCTGGAAAGCACAAGGGTTATTCCTCCAACCTTGGTTGACTATATGGCCATGTGGGAAGGGTTTTCTAGCTAACCTCCCATGGAGGACGAGCAAGCTAGCGCACACTATACTGTCTCCACTAGAGAGAGAGTTCAATCAGGTAGCGCCTCAACTCGGGATATCAGTTTTACATTGGATAGGTAGAGTAAGCTACCTTAAGACCAAGAAAAGTAAAAGTAGTTCACTTTAGAGAAGGGACTAGTTGCTTGACAAATCTTCGACGCTAGGAAAGGGTGAACATCCTCCTTCTAATGCAACATTGGTATGTGAGGAAATGAAGTATAGCTCGAAACTTTGAAGAACCCCAGATTCTCAGATGGCAAAAGAGTCTAACCTAGAGCTTCCTAAAACCTAGAGTAAAGCCCGTGAATACCAACTATGTTAAGGATGTGATGAGAGTCTATAAGTAGGTTTCTTACTGAGTATATTTACATTCGTCCATTTTTCTTTTCTTTTTCAGGAGTTCCTAGCCTGCCTGGTAAAGGTAGAGGAGCATTTCGAGAGCTGGGTGGTCACAGAGGAGTTGTTCTCGAGCATCAATTCATCTTTGTATTTGTTCCTTTTGTATTTTGTTTTTAATTGTATCCTAAACCAATTTTTTACTTTGTAATAAATTTAAATAACAAATTCTTTTAATTGGATTTTGTTTTGTACTTGATGATGGTGTTGTCTGTCTTTATTCTGTTTTAAAATTTTACAAGATTTTCATCTTTCATTTTTATTCTATTTAGTTTTGTCAATTTCTTTTTAGCTATAATTTGAAATTTGAAGCCTAAAAATCGAGTTATGACATATTAGTACGAATTTTAGATTTTGTAGACTTTTTCTTTGGGGAGAGAGTCATAAACCCTTTTATGATTAGTTATACAATCTTACCCTATATAGTGTAAGACCTCTATGAATTTGATTTATGTTTTTTTGTAACGATTTATAGATATACGGTTATGATAATTGTGAATGTTCGAGAAGAACTTCCAGTGTATGAAACTACGCATTTCAGTACGAATCAGGCCATCGCCGATGGATTAATTTTGTAATAATAATTAACCAAAAAAAAAAAAAGGAATTGATAGTAAAAAGTTTCTATTAGCCTTTTGGAATTGGTGTCTTGGGGGTTTAGATGAACAATAACCAAAAATTTTCCCTACATAGAGAAACACTTTCTTGGCCATCGAAAATTGCAGAGGGATCGCCACTCAGTGGCGATGCTATCTTGGCTTCGGTGAGAATATGTCTAACCCCAAGAAGTAGAAGGGGGAACCTAGAGCAAGGGACAAAGACAATGTTGAAGCCGAAAAAGTCGTCAGGAACCAATTTTGGCGAGAAGGGCAGCCGGAAGAGTCGCCACATTGGGCGAAGGAGCCAATTTTGGCAAGAAGGGCAGCGGCAACTTGGTTGGCGAAGAGGCCAGTGCGGCACCCAGATTCAGAAGGTAAATCTGCAAAAGGTTGATGGGCTTGTCGAGATTCTGTATATTTCTGAAGAGAACATTGATGAGGATCCTGAGATTAGGGTTTCTTTGAAGGATGACCGGAAGATTGGGAAGAAAATGAAAGAGACTATGTTTGTTAAGGAAAAATCGATTGGGTTGGAAAAGGTGAGGTTGTATGTACAGAGTATGGCGAAAGGTGATTTGGAGGTCAATAGGGTGGAGCCGAAGAGTAATCAATTGGCTCCGCTTGTGGCAGCCATGGAGACTGCCCCTGCGACGTCAAAGCCAGCAGGGGTGGTGGAGAAGAAGATGAGTAGGGTTCTAAAGATATTGAAAAGAAAGAATCAGGGTTGCTAAATCGAAAGAGCTATGATACCATGTGAATGTTTGCATAATCCACCACACTTAAATGGTGTGAAAGTTATCTTATTTATAATCAAATAAATTACATGGATATGAGAAGAGTAATAAATGGAAATAACAATAAATGAAAAGATACCTATGCTAAGAAGATATTTGTCTTCTAATAAAATATCAAATATGATATATATGGTAAACTATAATTTATTACTAAATATCTTTAACAATAATGTTCTAGGGCATTAAAGAGTGAATGTTATTCTAGATATGAGTTATAATGTATATATACGGAGATGAAGCGATAAGGGTCATGAGACAATAGACTAGTAGTAAAGAGAAAGAGAGTCGACACCATAGAGTGTGAAACGTCCAACCCATTCATTTGGGTATGAGATACCTTTAGGCCAAGTATCAAATAAGGAGTTACCTATGACAAAAATTTATGTGATCATAACTCTTGAAGACAAGCATGCCTCCATTCAGATTGCATCGAAGGCCCGGACATAATAGTTCTTTCAGACAACAATGACCCCTAGGGAAATTAAGCACCCATGAGCATATGATGGCCACAACCGAGTTTTGGATAAGATGGAAGTTTGAGAAATATGTATCATTAGTCTTTAGAGAGGAGCTACAGAGGTCATGGCTCCGAGATTTAAGTTGTAGTCTTGAGAGACTAGTTCAAGTTATAGACATTTAGGAGTGTGTAAGGTGCATCATGCCATTAATGAGTTATGGGATGATTAACATAACTAGTGAAGATTGTCTAAGAGATTATAAGTTTGCAATTGACTTCAGAGGAGAAGCCCATGCTCGGTAACAACACGTGGTTGTCAGGATTACGTGACAACATTCTAAGTCGTCCTTCGGACTGGACAAGCATGATCACAAAGTAAAGGATGTTGAACTTTTAGGGTAGACCATTTAACTTTGGATTCGATGGAAACAGAAAATGGATCAAACTATGGTCACACCTCCACGGTCTAAGGAGAGCAAAGATCAGATGCCGTGAAAATAAGAACCTATCCTCGAATGGGTTATATGGACTACAAAGAGTTGAACTTTGGTTTCATTTGCATAGTTACATATGATACATCTCAAGAAAAAGCAGAGTCTCTGGACAACACAACTCACCAAACTACCTTAGTGGTAGTAGTGTTCCTAATGGGCAAACAGGTAAGGCTAGCATGAGACATAGTTTGTCATAAGGGATACCTGGACATAGGATATTACGCCTAATTGTAGAGAAAGCACTCCAGAGCTTAAGAAAACCTAACCACGAAACTAGAATTTATAGAAAATTCCTTAGGATCTCGTATAGAAAACCTGAGAGGATGTCGTGCTCAAAAGAGCTGGTGAAGAGATATCACAACCATAAGATGCACAACTAGGTTAGCTAAAAAACATTATGAGAGCTAGCTTAGGTGAACACAAAAGACTTATGTAAGGATTATCAACATCCAAATAGCCATACTTCACTCAGATGAGTATCAATGCTCAAGCAAGCTACGAAACGGGACGATACACTATGCAAAAAGGCTCAAGTTGGCCACATGAGGAGAACTAAAATGCTATCTTTGACAAGAAAATAGATGGAGGTGGGTTAAGATGGAACTACAAAGCTATTTTTATTTAGAAAACATCTTGAGGACTAATTCAGAAGTTGTTACGAAGACTAAGAGATTTTATCATTATGTCCTTTGACCTGACTAATAACCTACAAAGTTTATGAATCAAATAAACCGAGTGTTTATGGGACTATCTCGCTACGGTCAACATTGTCATCTTTGACGATATACAAGCATACACGAACATGAAGGTTGGTTAAGAGGAACACCTAAAGAGAGCTCGTACAGTGTTAAGAGTGCACCAATTGTACACAAAGTTCGAAGAGCAAGTTTTTGGCTGTAGGAAGAGGCCTTTCTAGGTCGCGAGGCACCGAGTAAGGGTATCAAGTATACCATGCAACATACATGTTCAAAGGTGTACTGCCTTGAAGAGTATCAAGTACACCATGTCACATACATGCTCAGAGGCATGACACACTTTAAAAGAAAAGTGCCTTAAAGATTCTCAATATCGAGGAATAGCTAGTGAAGTATTCCCAGTTCAAAGACGCCTACTTAATGAAGTACTATCCATTTGTATCCAAGCTCATGAATTAAGTAGCCTTCCTTGAACCGTTTTAGGGTGAGAAGACAATCAGACAGTACGACCTAGTGCCTAATAGACTTGCAAGGTTTGTGCTAGAGTTGGTCAATACAAAGAAGATGAATTTGGACCGCTTCTTCGTGGGTCTCTAGTACGAGATCCAAAACTTGAGATAGCTAGACACAGAAGCATTGCCCAATGAAATAATGATTGACATGCTCAGTTGGATTAAAACCTATAGAGTCAATGTGATTATAACCACGCCGTGATGGATGGTAATGCCCTAGTAGTGACCTTTAAACTCTTGACAGGGTGAAATGTTACAGACGAGAGTGGGGTAGCTTTAGGAGCACTCCAAGAGTTAGAAGCACATTGTTGGATGGGAAATTCTGAGGAAGTATTCCAAAAGGACTATGAGGTTTAGTATGACTTAATCATCCACATAATGATGTGCATTGAGCAGATGTCCATAGTCACGGTTAAGTAGAAAACCACGGAGACAATATGACAACTTGAGCAAGGTAAATGGATAAGAGAATGTCCTACTATGGGATTCGGGAATAAGAAACTTCTGGGGATGAAAATTTTTAAAGAGGGAAGAATTTGTAACACTCAAGTCCCGACAAAGAATTCAATACCCAATATTTTCTTTTAAGTTTGAATTTTCACGATTTTATTAAGGGTCATAGACGAATAATTTCAAGTCAAGGCAGAAGAGAAAAATTGTATGAAAAGTTGTATGAAAGTCATGAAAATTATCAAAGAAAATAGTGAAAGAATTGGAAAAAAGTTGGCCAAAGTCAATTGGACCATTATTCTCCCCCTTGCCTAATTAAGGGTCTAGATCACTGATATGCAATATGTTAATGAAGAAGAAAATGAAAGAATGATGAAAAAGGAAATAAAAAAGAGAGAAAAACTAAAATATGTCCAGAGTTCCTTCAAAAGATCCGTTCAGACGATTGAGAAGTGTTATTTGTTCAGGTTTTTTTGTATGATGTTTTTGGAGAGATTTTGACACAAGTTTCATAAAGATCGTCGGAGTTTATTCGAGTCAGAAATTGAGGTTTTGACTTGCCTCAGAAACGGTAAGATTTTCAGTTCTTAAGGTGATCGTTGACTAGTAGTCAAGGTACGAGAGAGATCTGAAGTTGTGATGTAATATAGGGAGTTATCTCGAGATGTCAAACTTTTGTGTATTCTAGGTTTTTTTTTTTTGTTGTTGTTTTAATTTGTATTGGGCTCCTTCTTCCCCATTTTTTAATAAATGAAGACCACCGGTTGATAATTAATTTCGAATTGTCATTTAAATGAGGTGTTGTTCGATTTTATCTTTCGTACAATTTTACCTTGTTTTATTATTTTATTGTACTTTTGTAAATAGGGTTCCAAGAAAAATATTTGCTTAGTGGGCCGACGTGCATGTGGTTAAATTTTGTGTAGAGAAGTATAATTAAAATAGAGCCTAAGGCCAAGAATTGATTTTAGATTCCACCCGACATAAAAGAATTATGTGATTGCATTTTTCATTGTCACTCCCTAAGTATTTTTAGATACTCATTCTTTTCCTAAAAATTTTCATACAAAAAACTTTTAGTTGAACTAGGACTTCTGTTATAGGATCCACATAGTAGTATTCTTCTAGATAGTTTTTTCACGTTGAATAATTTTTATATTATTTTAGACAGACTTATTATTCGATGGATTGTGTAAGGTAGTTTTTAATTTGAGGCATATAAATAAGTCTTGTTTGTTCATGTTTTTTTTTTTTTTTTTTTTTTTTTTTTTTTTTTTTTTTTTTTTTTTTTTT
>NW_019268636.1:61222-117385 GCF_002738365.1 Cucurbita moschata
TTTTTTTTTTTTTTTTTTTTTTTTTTTTTTTTTTTTTTTTTTTTTTTTTTTTTTGACAATGTTAAGTTGTTTTAAATGATATTCTTGTGGAAACTTTGGGTTAAAAGTGAGAAACTCTAGTGATATTCCCGATTTTAGATTGAAATTTGGGTAGTACACCTTAAAACAACATTTAACAAAAAGTTAAAATTATTCTACAAACAGTTTACCTTAACTACAATATTTTTTTTTTCTAATTGCTAAATATGGCTTTCTAAAGAGCTCCAATTGTTTCATTAATTTTGGGACCTTAACAACAATAATATAATCTTTTTTTAGCTTTCAGAATCACCCAGGTTGAAATTATATATATAGAGGGCCGAAGTAAGAGTCTATTCACATCCACATCTCTATTAAAAAAACACAATTTCTTCTTTTCATATTACATTCATTTGAACAGAAATGGTGAATAGAATGAAAAATGGGGTTGAAGTGGCACCAATAATTCTCGTACCATATAAAAGGTCTTTAAGTTCTCCCAAGTTAGAGACCATTGTTGAAGAAAGTCCAAAGAACTTTGAGGTTTTTCCAATGAGATGTTTATTTGTTCTTCCCATTTGTTTATCTTTTCTATATTATGTCCTTTTGTATAGACAATATTCATATTAGTTTATGTTTGAATTACTCTCTTTAAGAATCAACTTTTGTATTGATTATTAAAATCTTGTTTAGAAAACATCGGCAAGAATCTAAACAACAATTTTAGGTCAAATCATTAAAATTTTAGCACGAATCTAAACAACAATTTTAATGGTCAAATTATTAAAATCTAAACAACAATTTTGGCAAGTATTTACAAATATTTTAAAATGAGAAAATAAATATGCAAGAGCTAATTTGGATGATGATGAATGGAGGACTTGGATTTATTGTCTCCAAAATGAATTATTGAAACTTTAACTCTCCATGCTTTAATTATAATAAAAATTTCTCATTCTTTACTTGTTCATATGTTCGGTATCCAAAGGCTCTTACATGAATTACGTATGGAGTGATAATTTCAGTCCCGAATTCTATAGTTGTTTTAAATGTAGCACAAGAATTATTCTATCAAAGAAAATTTGACGCGACAGTAAAGTAAGAACGGAAGATAATAAGGAAAGAAGTTTAAAAAAATTCTGAAATTCTCAAAAATGAATTTGGAAAAATAGTCCTCAAAGAACACAAATTAAAAAAATGACTGAACTCAAGAACCACACAGATGGGCCTAAAGTTTTGAAATTACAAAAATAGCCTCAATAAGTTGGAAAATCAAGGAACTAACACACCAAGGGGACAAATTTCCAATTGTAACAATTGTTTGTCGCATCATTGGGTTTGGCCATTGTGGATTCTACATGGCCGGAGGATGATTGATTGGGTCGTTGAAGTGTGCTAGAAAGGTGCAGCTGGCTTCCTCCTCGAGCTCCAATGAATCCAAAATTTACCCAATTCTTCAACCGCTATGTCGTCCCTCCCTTTTGTGTTTTATCGCTCGAAACTTGAAGGAATTGAGCCGGGCAAATTGTTAGGTTATCGAGCGCGGCTTATTTATAGCTTGGTCAACCGTTATATCTGTTAAAGTTATATTTGGTAAAGCTATATCCGGTAAAGTTATATATGGTAAATAGCTATATTTAGTAGATGGTTAAATCTGGTAAAGCTATATATAGTAAATAGCTATATATAGTAGATGGTTAAATGTGGTAAAGCTATATATAGTAAACTGAACTATATATATATATCCGTCTGGTAGAGCTTTGAAAATGTAACTTTCTATTCTCTGTATTCTCTCTTGTACATAGTTGAAGTCATCAATACAAATTCCTTTAGCTAGAGTTCTCCTTGCATTTTCTCTCTCCTGTTCTTTGTGTTTATCTAGGTCGAGTGTGTGCATTGTTGTGCGATCCTAACAACTGGTATCAGAGCTAGGTTGAAGTCGCCACGATCTGTGATGATGGAAAGTTCAAAGATTGGAATTGAGATGTTCAATGGATCCGATTTCAGTTTCTGGAAGATGCAGATTGAAGATTATCTGTTCCAGAAAGATCTTCACGAACCCCTGTTGAGAGTGATGCCGGATACCATGACCACAGAGCAGTGGAAGCTCAAGGATCGAAAAGCCTTAGGGATGATCCGGTTGACGCTATCCAGAAACGTGGCATTTAACATCATCAAGGAGAAGACAACGTCAGATCTGATGAAGGCGCTGTCGAATATGTACGAAAAACTGTCGGCTATGAACAAGGTGTATTTGATGCGGAGATTGTTCAATCTACAGATGTCTGAAGGTGGATCTGTTGTGGATTATATAAATGAATTCAATATGATCGTAAGTCAACTGAGTTCGGTGGAAATTAATTTCGAAGATGAAATTAAAGCATTGATTTTGATGTCATCTTTACTCAAGTCGTGGGATACTATTGTTGCCGCAATCAGCAGTTCTCGAGGATTTGATAAACTGAAGTTTGGTGAAATTCGAGATGTAGTTCTTAGCGAAAGTATTCGCAAACGAAAATCTGGAGATTCATCAGGTAGTGCTCTCAGTGTTGACCAACGGGAAAGAAGTAAACCGAAGGGCCCAAACAAAGGGCGATCAAAATCAAAGAACCGAGAAAAATCTCCAAATAGACCAAATGTACCGTGTTGGAATTGTGAAGAAAAAGGTCACTTTCGGACAGGTTGTACAAGATCTAAGAGGAACCAGAATCATAAATCTGGAGATGATGATGATTCTATAAATTCAGTAGAAGACATTGGGGATGCTCTAATCCTCAGCGTGGACAGTTCGATTGAATCCTGGATTTTGGATTCCGGTGCATCTTTTCATTCATCTCCAAATAAAGAGTTGTTCCGGAATTTCAAGTCTGGAAATTTCGAGAAGGTGTATCTTGCCGACAACAAAAATTTGGAGATTAAAGGAAAAGGAGATGTCTGCATAAAAACTCCAGCAGTAAATCAGTGGACATTAAAGAATGTCAGATATATTTCTGGTCTTAAAAGGAACCTAGTCTCTATTGGTCAGTTGGACAGCACAGGTTATGCAACAAAGTTAGGGAAGAGTTCGTGAAAGATTATGAAGGGTGCTACGATGGTAGCACGTGGCTCAAAATCTGGAACCTTATACACCACTGCAGGGTGTATGAACACAGCTGCTGTTGCTGAGAGTGCTTCAAATTCAAGTCTACAGCACAATAGACTTGAACATATGAGCGCGAAAGGAATGAAGAGGCTGGCTGCGAAAGGAGTTTTAGAAGGTCTGAAATCTGTTGATGTGGGTCGTTGTGAGAACTACGTTATGAGCAAGCAGAAACGAGTTAGCTTCACAAGGACTGTTAGAGAATTGAAGAAAGTGCGGTTGGAAATGGAACCATATGTGGAGCAAGGTTCGACGAAGCAAGTGGGAGTTGAGCTTGAGTTGCAGGAAAACTCATTTAGTGATGTTGTAGCAGATACTCATGAAACTCCTAAGACCACTGCTGAGGAACTAGATGTGGAGAAAGGTTCCAAGACAACAAAGCAAGTGGGAGTTGAGGTTGAGTTGCGGAGAAAATCACCTAGTGATCTTGTGGCTGATACTCAACAAACTCCCGAGGTTGTTGCAGAGGAACCAGCAGTAAAGCAAGTGACATCTAAATCGGTGTTGAGAAGATCATCCTATACTATCAGAGTACCAGATATGCATGTACCTTCATTACACTATCTGTTGCTGATGAAAGGGAACCAGAGCCCTTTGATGAGGCCCTACAGTTAGAGGATACAACCAAGTAGGAGCAAGCCATGGATGATGGGATATCTAGGCTTCAAAAATGCGTTATACTGAGGCTGAGTACGTGGCAATAGCTGAAGCTGGAAAGAAGATGATATGGATGACTGACTATCTGGAAGAATGGGCAAGAAGTAGCACGAAGATATTCTTTATAGAGATAGTCAGAGTGTCATACAGTTGGCGAAGGAACCTAGTCTATCATTTAAAGAGAAAACACAGAAGACGATACCATTTCACTTGCAGGTTAGTGAAAGATGGTGATGTGTTTGGAGAAGATAGATGGTGCAAAGAATCCAGCAAACATGTTAACAAAATGTGTTGATGTTGGAATATTGAGGTTGTGCAAAGCCTCAATTGATATGGTGCCATGAAGATGCTCATGGTCGTTTGAGAATGAAATTCTTGGTTGACTAGATCAGTCTCCAAGTGAGAGAATTGTTAGGTTATGGAGCCTGCTACTTATTTATATCTTGGTCAACGGTTATATCTGGTAAAAGCTATATTTGGTAAAGCTCTATTCAGTAAAGCTATATATGGTAAATAGCTATATATAGTAGATGGTTAAATCTGGTAAAGCTATATATAGTAAATAGCTATATATAGTAGATGGTTAAATCTGGTAAAACTATAATAGAGTAAACTGAACTATATATATATCCCATCCGGTAGACCTTTCAAAATGTAACTTTATATTCTCTGTATTCTCTCTTGCTGTACATACTTGAAGTCATCAATACAAATTCCTTTTGCCAGAGTTCTCCTTGCATTTTCTATCTCCTGTTCTTTGGGTTCATCTAGATCGAGTGTGTGTGTTGTTGTGCGATCCTAACACAAACTTTCCCTACCTCACTGCTTTGGACAAGAGTTTAGAGAGTCTAAATTTCATGAAATTTTCACAAGAACAATCACTATATACAAGAAACGATGGAGCTGAAACACTCATAATTGATCATCGCTGGTACAAGTGGGGAAGACATCAAAGAGTTCAAGCAACAAATGATGAAAGAATTTGAGATGACTGATCTCAGGTTACTCACCTACTACCTCGGTATTAAAGTGGACCAAAGGAAAGATTGTATCATGCTAAAGAAATCGGCCTGTGCTGAGAAGGTATTGACAGACTGCAACCTGACCAAGTATCTAATGGATGCAAAGTTACAACTTGAAAAAAATGCTAAAGGAGGTTTAGTGAATTCCACTATGTATAGGTGCGTCATCGAAAGTCTAAGGTACTTGACTTATACTTGTCTAAACCTTTCATCTACTGTTGAAATGATGAGTAGGTACATGAAAAAACCTATAATGATGTATCATCAAAAGACTAAGTACATTCCCCTCTATGTGAAGAAAACCACAAGCTACGAACTAAAGTATCAAAGAGGGCGAGGTTCTCAAAAATTAGTTGGTTTTACCGATAGTAATGTAATTGGAAACATTGACGATAAAAAAAGTACCACAGGAATGACATTTTACTTCAACATAAATTTGATCTCTAGGCAATCTCAAAAGTAGCGAACTGTGATACTATGTTCCTATGAGGACGAGTTTATGGTTGCAACTGCGACATCATGCCAAGCATTATGTCTGAGAAAATTGTTGAGCGAAGCGACTAAAAGTGAATTAAAGTCGGTAACTCTCTATGTTGATAACAAATATGTGATTGCATTGATGAAGAATCAAGTATTTCATGAACGCAGCAAACACATTGACACTCTCTTCCACTTCATCCATGAGTATGTCGAGAAGAGACGAATTGTTGTAGAGTTCATATGCACCAGAGAGCTACATGCGGATATTCTAACCAAGACCCTAGTATTGGTTATGTTTGTAGAAATGCGGGAGTTACTAGGAGTGAAGAATCTCGAACAAAGTCAAGCTCATGGGGAAAATTCTAAGCCAATAAGCTTGACTTAACAAAGGAAGTTACTAACTTATAGACCAATTTTAGGTGAATGGTAAGTAGACAATGGTGGAGCAAGTTTAGTGATTTATTTAGGAACTTCTTAGTAGTTTTTAATGTAAGAGAAAGTTTAGGAAATTAGTTAGTGTTTTCTCACTCTAAATACTCATGAGATGTACCTCTGTTCACAACAACAAAGAGATTACATGGAATCCCTAGGTGATGATTGTGATGTTAAAATTTTAAGCTTTTTTTTTAAGTATTGGGTTAAATTAGGTACCAAATGGTTATTTTCAACTACATGTCATTCTAAGACTGATGGGCAAACTGAGATGGTTAATAGAACATTAGGAGTGTTGCTTAGGGCTATTATTTCTAAGAATATTAAATCTTGGGACGAATGTTTGTATATAATCCATTTACGCCTCTTGATTTGCTTTCTATTCCTTCTAATATTTTTGTGAGTGAAGTAGCCACAAGTAAGACAAATTTGATCAAAACCCTACACAAAGAGGTGAAGGAGAGAATTTGAGAAACAAAATGTCAAAGTTGGTTCAAGAGTTAACAAAGGATGGAATGAACTTCTTTTTAAACCCGGTGACAGGGTTTGGATACATTTTCGCAAGGAGCGATACTCATAACAAATGAAGACAAACTCACATTCAAGAGGGCATGACCCTTACCAAGTTCTTGAAAGAATTAACAATGCCTATAAAATTGATCTTCTAGGAAAATTTTCAGTACATTCTACTTTCAATGTTGCCGACTTGAATCATTTTGATGTAGATACAGTGAAAGAGCTACTTCATATGCTTTACCGAGTTCAATCCGTCAAAGCCGCTGCTGCAGCTAATTGATTTACTCTGTCCGCAAGATCAGTTATTAAATCAGGTTGTTCGAACTGCTTTTACCTCATAAGGAGTCGTCAAATGGGGGTGGCTATACTATAGTACTGCCTCCCGGTAATTCTATTGAAGCACTAAATAATGGGTTGAAGATCACAAGGCCTTTCTCAAATAAGAAAACTCTAAAAAGTACACCCCCATTTGACGACTCCTTATGAGGTAAAAGCAGTTCGAGTGTATACTCATAATTTTGAAGAGGGGGAGGATGACAAAAATCATGTTGTTTCAAATGTTCCAACTAGATCTATAACATGAGTCGAGGCCAAGAAGATTCAACAAACATTCATTCTTTATCTACCGAATTTGATAGGCTGGTTCATGTGTGACATGCTAATTCAATTGATGAAGGACCATTTTGATCTTCAGCCGTGAATATTTGTACAGTTAAGAATGGGATTGCTATAAATAGAAATCGATTAATAATTTATTTGCAAACTATATTTATTATTTTAATTCCATAACTTCTTTGATGGAGAAAAGAGGGAAGTTAAGTGTAAAAATGGTTATATCTTCTTCTGAGTGGACATTTGAAGGGCATCGGGGAGTAACTTACCAATCATGACCACTAACTTCTTTTAGTGAACAAAGAGTTGGTAGTTTCTTTTGTGCATAGACGATAAATACCACAAATTAGTATGTAAAAGGGAGATTTTTTATAAATGAAATTAAGCTCTCAAGTAGAGACTTTCACCCTTAGAAATTTGAGCATCATCAAGTTTGATTGTGGATTGACTCAATTTAGAACAACGTTTCAAATCTTGCTTCTAAATCTTTAATCGTAAGAGGTAGTCTAATTCTAAGCTTATCTTTTAGTTGATACGAATTTTGTATAACTAATGTTAATTTCTTAGATTCAAGAGTTTTTGTTTCAACAAAAGATTGGATCTTTTAGAATGTGATATAGGGTTTCAAAAACAATATTTTTCTAGTGCATGTGCATAGAATTTGGGTAAAGAAGTACAACACATCTATTTATACCATTAAAAAAAATAAAAGTTGAGCTCAATGCTAAGACATGATCTTAGATCCCACAAGACATGATAGACATTGCATGTGATTGTATTTTCCAACGGGATCACTCACTAAGTATTTTTAAATACTCATTCTTTTTAGTTAAAGACAAGGGACCTCTAGTCAGTTGATGACTTCTGTTATGGAGTCCATGGAATAGTGTTCTTCTAGATAGTTTTTACACGTTGAAATTTTTTTATGTTATTTTAAACCGACATGTTAAGTTGTTTGATTCATTATAAAGCTAGCTTAAACTTAGGCTCCCTCGATGAAAGTGCAATTAGTATGGTAGTTTTTAACTAGAGGCATATAAATCTAAAAAGTACCTAAACAAAGGGTAGAATGTTAGCTTTAAATGATATTCTTATCAAAACTTTGGGAAGTTAGAAGCTCTAGTGATATTCCACATTTTAGATTGAAATTTGGCATTACACCTTAAAACAAAATTATTCTATAAACAGTTTACCTTACAATATTTTTTTTCTAATTTCTAAATATGGCTTCTAAATAGCTCAACTGTTTCTTTAATTTTAGGACCTTGCTAACGATAATACAATCCTTTTTTAGCCTTTACAATCACCCATCTTCAAAGTATATATATCAATCCTCACATTTCTTCTTCCCAACTCTAATTAGTTCTCTTTAAAAGCATATTCACATCTGCATCTCCATTAAAAAAAAAACACAATATTTTTTTGTCATACTACATTCATCTAAACAAAGATGGTGAATAGAATGCAAAATTGGGTTGAAGTGGCACCAATAATTCTCGTACCATATAAAAGGTCATCAAGTTCTCCCAAATTAGAGACCATTATTGAAGAAAGTTCCAAGAACTTGAAGGTTTTTCCAATGAGATCTTTATTTGTTCTTCCCATTTGTTTGTCTTTTCTATACTATGTCCTTCTATATAGACAATATGCATATTAGTTACAACATGTGATACGAACCTCGGCCAATAACAAGAATAAGAATCAAGAAGTTACAACAAACATAATTAATTTTCAACTTGAATTTGTGAAATACGACCTTAAAATGATCTATTTTACCTTAAACGGGGCTGAAACTAGGTTCGGGAGGGTCATAACGGTGCCAAACAGGTTGGAAATAAGTTTCCCGAGTCGAATAAGCCGCCGGAGCCGAGAAGCCGTTGCTGAGCCGATCAAGCCGCCGGAGCCGAGGGGTGTCGCGCTGCAAACGTGACACGTGGCACAACCAGAGGGCGACGCGTGTGCAGCGGTCTTGGGTCGAGGCGCGGGTTGACGGGTCGCTCGCGGGTGACGGGCCGACCTGGCTGAAGGAAACGTGTAGGTGGGCTGGGCTGTGTGTGTCGGGTGTTGGACTCGGCTTGCGGGTCTCGGTTCGGATGGTTTTTTGCTCTCGAGTCGTAGTTGATGGGTTGGGCCGTAACTGTGCTCGCGGGTGTGGGCTGAGGCATCTGGGCCGCAGTGGTCGTCGGGTGTTGGATTGGCTTACGGTGGTTGGACTCGGTTCAGGTCGCGGGATCCGGTCCAGACTTCGTCTTCTTCACCCGGTTGCCCACGTTTTTCTGGCGACCTCTCTCTCTCCTTGTTAACGTTGTTTTGACGTCCCTTTTTCCTCTGTTTTCTTCCGTTCTCGAGTCTCTTTCTCCCCCTAATTCAGTTTTTGGTATTGATTTGGTTCGTAAAGGCCTCACACTCCCGGATCTGAGAGGGTTCGGAAATCCGACGTTCCGTCTATCTTGCCGACAGTGTACAACGTGTAGAAATCGTCTAACTCTACCCCTGATATGTGTAAAAGGCTCTGGGATTACTTTTGTTGCGTAAAAAGGAGGTTTTGACGTCGATTTCGTAGGGTTTGGCCTCGCCGAAGTTTTGTCGGATTTTTCTCTGTCTTCTTCATTTTTTTTCCTTATTTTTTTTCTTCTTTGCAGGTGTCTTGGGGTGGCTGAAGGTCGGGATTGAGTTCCTTGGTGACCCAGACTTCGACCACCCTTTGTGGGTCGTGTGCGAAAGAAAACTCCAGCGTTCGTCGGAGTTTTCGGACCTGCCGACGACTCTGTTTTTTTTTTTATATATATCTGATCCGTTACAAGTACTATACACTTGTAGCCAAGCTCATGAATAAAGTAGCTTCCTTGAACCGTTTTCGTGTGAGAAGACAGTCAGACAGTACGACTTAGTGCCTAATAGACTTGCAAGGTTTGTGCTAGAGTTGGTCAATATAAAGAAGATGAATTTGGACCGCTTCATCGTGGGTCTCTAGTACGAGATCCAAAACTTGAGATAACCAGATACAAAAGCATTGCGCAATGAAATAAGGATTGACATGCTCACTTGGATTAGAGCCTATTGAGTCAATGTGATTATAACCACGTCGTGATGGATAGTAATGCCCTAGTAGTAACTCCTGACAGGGTGAGACGTCACAAACAAGAGTGGGGTAGTTTTAGGAGCACTCCAAGAGTTAGAAGCACATTGTTGGATGGGAAATTCTAAGGAAGTATTCCAAAAGGACTATAAGGTTTTCGAATGACTTAATCATCCATAAAGGATGTGTAGTGAGCAAATGTCCATAGTCACGATTAAGTAGAGAACCACGGAGACAATATGACAACTTGAGCAAGATAAATGGACAAGAGAATGTCCTACCATGGGATTCTAGCCTAAGAAACTTGTGGGGATGAAAATTTTTAAATAGGGAAGAATTTGTAACAACCAAGTCTCGACAAAGAATTCAATATCCGATTTTTTCTTTTAAACTTGAACTTCCGAGATTTTATTAAGTACTTTAGATGAATAATTTCAAGTTCCGGGATTTTATTAAGTACTTTAGATGAATAATGATGAATAATTTCAAGTTGAGGTAGAAGAGAAAAATGCTATATGAAAATTTTTATGAAATTCAAGAAAATTATCAAAGAAAATAGGAAAAGAATTGGAGAAAAAAGTTGGTCAAAGTCAATTGGACCATTTTTTCTCCCCGTGCCTAATTAAGGGTCTGCATCAGTGCTAAGCAATATGTTAATGAAGAAAGAAAAAGGAAATAAAAAAGAGAGCTTAGGATTTAGAGAGAGAAATAGAGAGAAAAACTAAAATATGTCAAAAGTTCCTTCAAAAGATCGGTTAAAGATGATTGAGAAGTATTGTTTGTTCTAAGTTTTTTTGTACGATGTTTTTGGAGATATTTTGCACAAGTTTCATAAAGATAGTCGAAGTTGATTCGTGTCAGAAATTGAGGTTTTGACTTGCTTTAGGAACGGTAAGATTTTCAGTTCTTAAGGTGATCGTTGACTAGTAGTCGAAGTAGGAGAGTGATCTGAAGTTGTATTGTAACATAGGGAGTTGTCTCTGCCAAACTTTTGTGTATTCTAGGGTTTTTTTTTTCTTTTTTATTTGTATCTGGCTCCTTGATCCCCATTTTGTAATAAATGAAGACCACTCCTTAGTAATTAATTTTGAATTGTCATTTAAATGAGGTGTCGTTGGATTTTAACTTCCATACAATTTTACCTTATTTTATTATTTTATTGTACTTTTGTAAATAGAGTTCCAAGAAAAATATTTGTCTAGTTGGTCTACGTGCATGTGCGTCAATTTTGTGTAGAACAGTATAATCCTTCCATTTATACCTATAATTAAAATAGAACCTAAAGCGAAGAATTGATTTTAGATCCCACAAGATATAATAGACTATGTATGTGAATGCATTTTTCCATGTTAAGAGTGTGGTCACTCCCCCAAATACTTTTAGATACAAAATCTTTTTTCTAGCAATTTTGAGTTAAATACAAAAAACTTTTAGTTGGACGACGACTTCTATTATGGGGTCCATGGAGTAATGTTCTTCTAGATAGTTTTTTCACGTTGAATAATTTTTATATTATTTTAGACATGCATGTTAAGTTGTCGGATCGATTGTTTAAGGTAGTTTTTAATTTGAGGCATATAAATCTTGAAAATCTTGTTTGTTGATGTTTTTTTTATGTTTTCTTGGACAAAGAGTAGAATGTTAAGAAACTCTAGTGATATTCCTGTTTTAGATTTAAATATGGGGCATTACACCTTAAAACAAATTGAACAAACTAACAGTTTACTTTATATACATTATTTTTTTCTAATTTCTAAATATGGCTTCTAAATAGTCCCAACTATTTCTTTAATTTTGGGACCTTGCCAACGCTAATACAATCCTTTTTTAGCCTTTGCAATCATCCATCGCCCATGTTCAACGTATATATATATATCAATCCTCACATTTCTTCCTCTCAACTCTAATTAGTTCTCTCTAACTCTAATTAGTTCTCTCTAAGAACGTGTTTACATCTACATTTCTATTAAAAAAACACAATATCTTCTTTTCATACTACATTCATCTAAATACAGATGGTGAATAGAATGCAAAATCGAGTTGAAGTGGCACCAATAATTCTCGTACGGTATAAAAGGTCTTCAAGTTTTCCCAAATTAGAGACCATTGTAGAAGAAAATCCCAAGAACTTTGAAGTTTTTCCAAAGAGATGTTTATTTCTTCTTCCCATTTGTTTATCTTTTCTATATTATGTCCTTTTATATAGACAATATTCATATTAATTTATGTTTGAATTACTCTCTTACTTTTCATATGGAGAGTTAACTTTTATATTGACTATTGGGATCTTGTTTAGAAAACCTAGCAAGAATGTAAACAACCATTTTAATGGTCAAATTTATTAAAATTTGTCCTTAAATTATTGTGGCTCATCTAAATGTTTCTCCAGACACGTTGAAATTTTTATTTATACCTATATTATGAATGCAGCTGAATTATATAAAATTTAAATATAAAGTAATCCAAAATGTGATAAATGATTGACAATCTTGATTACAGTTTAGTGATATGAAGATTAAATATAATATTTATTTTAATGACTCAAATATTTACAAATCCTCTCGAAGAAATGAAAAATGATATGAATGAATATATCTCAATCATGCAATATGAACTTCACAAATAGATTCAATGATGAATCCTCTTCAAAAATTGGAGAATGCTATTGACCAACACATCTCAATCATGCAATATAGACTTCAAAAAAGACGTGAAAAAATGTTGTTCAAATTATGACAAAATGTTACAATTCATGTCACATTAAAGAAGAATCAAGCTTCCTTTATCATTAGATGGTTACAAATTTTGGGTGAGTGATAACCTAGAGTTATGATATTTTATTATTGTACTTAAAGACTTTTTATTAATTTTAATGTTACATTTTCATAGAGGCTAATCATGGTCATCCAGTATTAAAGTTACAACTTTGTGTCAAAGATTTTCTTTTGAACTATATAAAGTCGTGTATATTGTTTTTGTAAAGTAGACTTGCAAATGTAATAAAAGAGCCTTTGTTATTTTTTTTAGCCAAGGGCTAAGTTTCCTTATGATTCTATGTAGTTTAGGCTGCATGCTTCGAACCATCTAAACTTGACTTGATCAATTTTTCTTGTGAAGTGATCGAGTCTCAAACAAGTATTCTTGCCTTGGGATATTATATCAGTAAGGTAATTCAAATTTTACTCAATGAACTTGATTTGGGGGGTTTTAGCATTTGTAAACTAGGAGTTTGCATGAGAGTTCTTATATTCAACTGGCTAAGGTTACCATATTAGAAGGGCATACACAAAATTGAATTTAAGAGCAGTTATGAGTATTAAGAGAGTATGACCTAGTGCCCAACAGACTAGCAAAGTTGGTAAGAGATCTAGGACTTATGAACACGTAAGTATATAGAAGATGAAGTTGGACCGCTTCTTGGTAGTAATAGATCTAGGACTTGAGATAGTCAGGCGTAGACGCATTGCGTAATGCAATAATGATGGACACGCTAACTTGAATTAGAGCATATAAAGCCAATGTGATTTTAATCACACCTTGATGGATGGATGAGGATCTACACCGAGCGTATGTTCGTAGTCATGGTTCAGTAGAGTTGTCTCCAGGACAACATAGCAACTTGAACAATGTAAATAAACAAGAGGATGTCCTACCCTGGGATTCGAGAATAAACTACTTTCTGAGATGAAAATTTTTAAGGAGAGTAGAATTTGTAACACCTACGTCCCGGCATGAAATTCAATACTCGATATTTTCTTTTAAGCTTGAACTTCTATAATTTTGTAGAGCTTAGAGGCTGAATTTGGGGGCAGAAGAGAAAAAATTATGTGAAAATTCCATGAAACTCTATAAAAATATCAAATAAAATAGTAAAAAATTGGAAAAAAAAAGTTTGTCAAAGTAATCGAAGGGGCAAAATGATTATTTTGGCCCTTATCTAAATAGAAGTCTAGATTAGCCCTGGTTAATGAAGAAGAAAAAGAAAGAATAAAGAAAAAACAATGGCCAAGGGTTTTGAGAGAGAAATAGAGAGAAACCAAAATCCACTACTAAATTTTGCCAAAGAAGATATGTTTAGAAGGATGAGAATATCAAGTATGGACATTTGATTTGTTAAAAAATAAATAAGAAATTGGAGAAGAACAAAATGTAATGTTTTTTTTTTTGGTCATTGTTCTCGGTTATTCAATATATTCACGAGTTTTACTTAGATTTAGAATCTAAAATTTTAGTATAATATTCTCGAAGGCATTTTGCACAAGTTTTATAAAGGAAGTCGGAGTTGATTCAGTTTGAAAGCCGAAGTTCCGGCTTATCTCAAGAATAGTAAGATTTACCGTTTTGGAACATCTTGGACTTGGTTATCTCTTTTGTGTTTGATTCTAAATTGGAGAAGAAAAAAAATACAATGGATTAAAACTCTACAACCTTGTGAAGCAACAAAGTTGATTCAAGTTATATAGAGAAAGTTATGAAAATTCAAACAAAATAGATTGAATCCAAGATCGATGAAGGGCAAAAAAGTGTTCGGCAAAAAGGCGGTGAACACGTCCATGGCCCATAAAACAACATTTAACAAACATGGGGCATTAAAATATGGGGCATTACACCTTAAAACAACATTTAACAAACTAACATTTTACCTTATATACATTATTTATTCTAATGGCTAAACATGGCTTCTAAATAGCTCCAACTGTTTCTTTAATTTTGGGACCTTGCCAACGATAATACCATCCTTTTTTAGGCTTTACAATCACCCATCTTCAAAGTATATATATATCAATCCTCACATTTCTTCCTCTCACCTCTAATTAGTTCTCTCTCTAAGATCCTACCCACATCTACATTTTTATTAAAGAAACACTATCTTTTTTTCATATTACATTCATCTCAACACACATGGTGAATAGAATGCAAAATCGGGTTGAAGTGGCACCAATAATTCTCGTACCATATAAAAGGTCTTCAAGTTCTCCCAAATTAAAGACCATTGCAGAAGAAAGTCCCAAGAATTTTGAGGTTTTTCCAAAGAGATGTTTATTTGTTCTTCCCATTTGTTTATCTTTTCTATATTATGTCCTTTTGTACCGACAATATTCATATTAGTTTATGTTTGAATTATTCTCCTACTTTTTGTATGGAGAGTTAACTTTTGTAGATGATTGAGATCTTGTTTATAAACCATGGCAAGAATCTAAACAACAATTTTAATGGACAAATTTTAAATTATTGCCCAAACGCGTTGAAATTTAACAAATTATCAACAATATTAAAGATTATTTAATGATTAGTGTGATTATGATTATCTATGTAAAAATTACCAATATTAAAGATTATTGGATGACTAATGATTTATTTTTAGAAATATTATATTATTTTTTTTAATAAAAAAATATATAATATTTATTTTCATAACTCCAATATTTAAAAATATTTTAAAATGAGAAAATTAATATGTAAGGACTAATTTGGAGGGTGATTAGTTGGGGAGTCGGATTTATGGTTTCCAAAATGAAGTATCCAAAATTGAACTCTCCCTGATTTAGAATGTGTAAGGATGTTGTAATAAAATTTTTAATTCTTTACGTGTTCATAAGTTCGGCATCGAAGGGCTTTTACATGAATCATGTACGGGTGATGCTCCCGTCCCGAATTTTTGAGTTATCTTAAATGTAGCACCAAAAATTATGAATTATTTCTAAAAGAAATTTTGAAGCCATAGTAAAGTAAAACAGAAGGAAAGAAGTTATAAAAAACAAAAAAAAAAAAAAAAAAAATTAAAAAATGAATTTGGAAAAATAGTCCTAGAACACAAATTAAATAAAAAAAACTGCACAAATAATCCTAAAGTTTTTTTGAAAATTACAAAAATTGCCTTAATAAGTTCCATCAAGGAATCGATGCAAGAAACTCATTGTAAAAGGTGGTGGAAGCTCGTTTTCAAAGTGCCGGATCCATGAAAATCATCTATTCCTCCCCGAGGAAGAAGACGAAGGCATGGCCAATTCAATTGAACAAACTTTTTCATTCAAAAATAGACCATTGAGGAGAAGATGACTCAATTGAATCCTACCAAACAAGTTCTCAAGGAACTCTTTTTGGTTCCGATATAAAGACATAAAGATGGACCTACCAAAGAAAATCTGAAGTAATTTGAATAATGAAAGCTCGAGAACCAATGACCCAAACATCAACCATGAAGAAAACATCAACCATGGAGTAAGTAGTTTTCTTAAGATGTACTTGTAAAAATCACTTATAATTCAATATGAACATTAAGTTAAGTACTATTTAAGGGAATATGGAAGAACTAAGCCAAGAGCCGTTAGTTAAGGGCATAAACCTATTGTTTTTCCCAAGAATAAATAAATGTTAAAATAATCGAATAAATGGAATCCAACACCGATGAAATTTTAATGCTAGCTAAACAAAGTAACGGTATAAAATGACCATAGTGCCTCTGTGGTAACTTGCCTTTGGTTCATGACTCTAATGATCCTGAAATGTCATGAGAATTCAAAAGAGGATTTATGTCAAGATATCTAAAGATTATGTAATCATTAGACATGTCTGAGACTTGAACAAAGTTTAGAGTGATAAATAACTAAAATATCCCTGAAACTTCTTTAAGATACTTCAACATCCAAACACCCTCTTAATGACTCAAGATTGTAAGTAAGATCTATATACAAGAACAAGAAGGTTTGCCTAAGATTTGAAGAGAGTTTGGATATAAATTAAGGCTTAGGGTAAAAGACAAGACTACCCCTAATGGTCATATTCAAGATTCATAATCTTTCTAGTATTTT
Source organism: Cucurbita moschata (assembly GCF_002738365.1). Taxonomy (NCBI): domain Eukaryota; kingdom Viridiplantae; phylum Streptophyta; class Magnoliopsida; order Cucurbitales; family Cucurbitaceae; genus Cucurbita; species Cucurbita moschata. The sequence goes on from NW_019268636.1 coordinate 77,990, forward strand.
TAAAGAACATATTATGACTTTATAATACTTAGGCATGTTACTATGAAATTGTCCTAACTTGTAAGCCTAGAATAGGACTTAACAAGGTATGTTAAGACTTATGCCTAGAATAACTCTTGGAGAAAGAACTTAAGAACAAAGAACCAAATTCCTCGTACTAAGAACCCAAGAACCCCTAAACCTCCAATAGTTCAACATGTTCATGACTGTGACTACATCGTTTGGACAGTAAGAAGCCTTGGATGTTTGTTTTTCAAACTGCATCGCTCGAAAAGTAAGAAACTTTGAGTTCAGGTTTTAGACTATGCCACCTCCATTTGGCGTGCGTGTAGATTTTTTGTTTCGCTCTATTCCACCTCCATTTGACTATCTTTCACTCTCATTTCGATATTAACTTTATTTTAACTAGGACCTACCAGAGAACTTTCAGAAGATTTTGAGCTTCTAACATGCGAAAAACCTAGCATAGGAAGACATGCGTCATCCAAGTAAGTAGTCACAGAGACTTTAGACTAGTAACTTGTAGGGATCGCTAGGACGTGCTAGCATGTAATCATTCCTTTGCTTAGTTGGTTAGAAAAGGCATGTTAAGGACTTCAGAAAGACATTTTTTGATAAGTATGTACCGTAAGTGTGAGATTCTACATCGATTGGAGAGGAGAACGAAGCATTCTTTATAAGGGTGTGGAAACCTCCCTCTAGCATACGCGTTTTAAAAACCTTTAGAGGAAGGTCGAAAGAGAAAGCCCAAAGAGGACAATATCTGCTAGCGATGTGCTTGAGCTGTTACAGTATGTGATACGAACCACGACCAAGAAATTTTCATACCTCAAGGTCTAATTACAAGGATGATAGTCAAGAAGTTACAACAAGCTTGTCACTTATATTCAAGCTATGGTGAGCTCGTCAAAGGAAATTTTGTAAAATGTTGAAGTCCTTCCCTAAATATTGTGCAAAGTTGAACTTAAAGATAGAGATGCATTAAATGCACTCTAATTAATGAACTCATAGTTGAATTTATGAAACTTAGTTCAAGGATGTTACCACATTGTTTGTCATTTAAGCTAGTTTTTAATATGAAAGTTTTTATATTATAACTCACATATGTTAGTATATTTCATCATTAACTAGCCATTTTAATATAGAGGTTACGAGTATTTCTCATTAACTAGTCATTTTAATATGGAGGTTAGGTATGTAGTTAACTCGCATACATTGAAGTTGTCAAAGGCTATATAATTCTTCTTTTCTTTTAGACTATCACATTTTAGAATTGAAAAAAAATAGAGTTTCTATTTTAGCTTTGTTGAGAGATAAAGTTTTTACTTTTTAAATTCATGTGTTTAGAACTTACATGCTAATGTCATTCAAGTGATATTGATCAAATCTCTTATGAAGTGATTTGAATCATCGATTTAGAAACGAGGTAAGTTAATCATTGAAATTTGGGGCATTCCACCTTAAGACAACATTTAACCCAAAAAAAAAAAAAAAATTAAAATTATTCTACAATCAATTTAGCTTACCTATAATATTTTTTTCTAATTTCTAAATATGGCATCTAAATAGTCCCAACTTTTTCTTTAATTTTGGGACCTTGCCAACGGTAATACAATCCTTTTTTAGCCTTTACAATCACCCATGTTCAAAGTATATATATACCAATGCTCACATTTCTTCCTCTCAACTCTAATTCTCACTTTCTCTCTTATTCACATCTACATCTCTATTTAAAAAATACAATATCTTCTTTTCATACTATTCATCTGAACAGAGATGATACATGGAATACAGAGATGATACATGGAATGTAAAACGGGGTTGAAGTGGCACCAATAATTCTCGTACCATATAAAAGGTCTTTAAGTTCTCCCAAATTAAAGACCATTGTTGAAGAAAGTTGGAAGAACTTTGAGGTTTTTCCAAATAGATGTTTATTTGTTCTTCCCATTTGTTTATCTTTTCTATACTATGTCCTTTTGTATAGACAATATTCATATTAGTTTATGTTTGAATTACTCTCTTACTTTTCATATGGAGAGTTAACTTTTGTATTGACGATTGGGATCTTGTTTAGAAAACAATAGCAAGAATCTAAAGGTTAATCTTGGATCATGATCTATAGGTCCATTAGGTTCCTCTGCTAGCTCATATCAGACTAAACCATAGAACAGTGTGACGAGTGAGTTCAAAGTGTTCGAATTCAAATTAGGGAATATGAGCTACATATATATACGATATATTTAACTGCATTTTTATTTTATTTACGAATTAAACAAAGAATCTGAGATATTTAAATAAGATTTAAATATTTTAATCGAATATGTGTCAGAATTTATTGGGATTGGCATTTGAATTAATATTAAATATTAATTAAATAGTTTAATTAATCATTTAATATTACCTTAATTTGAAGTTAATTATTCAAATGAAATGTTGAATTAAAATGAAAAAAGTCAAAATGTTGACTTCATTTAATCGAAAAATCCATGGAGTTAGTGGAATTTTGAGAAGTCAAAATTTGGTTTAACCAAACTTGCATGCTTGCCAAATAAACCCTCCACAAATTTGAGTGTCAAAATTTGGTTAACTCAAATTTGCATGCTTGCCACTTAATCCAAACGGAATGTTGAGTGTCAAAATTTGGTGATCTCAAATTTCGATGACCATACAAACATGAGTCTATAAATAGAGTGATCAAGGTACATGAAACTTCTCTCTTGGAAAAACCTTGAGAAACTAAATCCCTCCTAAGTTTAGTCACACACCAGATTCTACAATCTCATTCTTAAGCCGGAGAATAGTGGAGAAGACACTAGTGGTGGTTCGAAACCGGTTCGTGAGGAAAAAGGAATTTGAACTACAAAAGGTTAGTACTTAAAGACCTTGAGTTTTAATAGTTATGAACATGCTAGTTATTTACTATAATTAATGTTCTAAGAATGACTAAGATTCAAATTGCTTCCGCATGTGTTATATTAACTCCATCATTACCTGTCTTGTTCCTGAAGATATTCGACAGAAATGGAGCCTTGTTGATGAAGGTAAAACAATTTTATAGCCGCCTCTAAAAGATAATGTTGGAGACCAATCAACCCACCTCTCTATTGACAAAACTTGCAGACCTAACATTTCTAAGGCATACCTTTGGCACATGACCTTTCACCCACTCAAAATGAGGAGAGAGAATAGGATGGTACAAGGCTACCCAAAATCATACACCCCAACCAACTATGTGAAAGTTTCCTAGTCTCCAAACAAGCAAGAGTATCATTTCCAGCTCAAACCAGTTTTCGTGCTAAGTGATCACTACAACTAGTTCATGCAGATTTATGTGGCTCAATCACTTCATCGTCGATTGCTACAAACAAGTATTTTCTCTTGTTTATTGACAATTATAGTTGTTGGATGTGGGTTTACATGCTAAAAAGGAGAGGTATTGCGTACATTCAAGAAGTTCAAAAGACTCGTTGAAAGCGGGTTTGATCACAAACTAAAAACCTTTGTCAAGTTGAGAGTTTGAGTCCTCACCGTACACTCTACAACAAAATGGTAGGGTTGAGCGAACAAACCGTACCATATTGAACACAACGATTTTCTGGAGCAAGGTAATACGACATGTCGTATATCTTCTAAACTGTTTACCAGCGTAAGTGTTGGACACTCGCACCCCCTATGAAGCATGGTTCGGTAAGATGCCTCACTTCGAGCATCCATGAGTCTTCGGTTGTAAAGCACGTGTTAAGACAAGACATGTAAAAAATCTTGATGACAAAAGCCAAAAGATGATGCATTTTGTCGTAGAAGATGGGACCAAGGACATAGATTGTATGATCTGCAACATGAGAAACTTCATATAAATAGAGATGTCATATTCGAAGAAGAGAAGAAGCAAGATTCAACGATATCAAACAGATTGTTACAAAGTTCATTATTCTGGAAGACGAGCGAGATGTGATAGACCTAGAAAATGCACTGACAGAGACATCAACAAATCTTCACATGTCATCACCAGCAACATGGAAAGACGTGATGAATTTTCTAGAACAAGAGAGATCTGGTGAAAGCACAGGAGGATCCACAACATAGGGTGGATCAAAGAAGTTTTATTCTCTTGCTTACATTTATGTAGATACACTTGAATTAAAATTGGATCCAGACGAGTTATTATTGCTCGCAACCAAGGAGTCAACAACAGCCCATGAGGCAGCAACTGAGACAATGTGGCTTGAAGTCAATGAGAAGAACAAGACATGGACACTCACTAACTTACCATTTATACACAAGCCTATCAATTTCAAGTGGGTGTTTAAGATGAAAAAGAATTGTGAAGAAAATATCATCAAGCATAAAGAAAGACTCGTGGCAAAGAAATATTTTCAGCGGTAAGAAGTTGATTTTAAGGAGGTTTTCGCACCTATGGCTAGACTCGACAATGTAAGCCTGATTCTTGCCCTCGCAACTCAACACCGATGAGAGGTTCATCACTTAGGCGCAAATCAATGTTCCTAAATGGTGACCTCTAAGAAGAAGTGTAGGTTGCCCATTCTGAAGGCTTCGTCCTCAAAATCGAAGAGCACAAAGCGTACAAGTTGTCAAAGACCTTCTACATTTTACGGCAAGCACCGAAGGCATGGATCATATGTGTGAACAAGAGCTTAAAGAGTCTAAATTTCATGAAATTCTCGCAAGAACAAACATTGTATACAAGAAACAATGGAGTTGGAACACTCATACTTTATTGTCACTGGTACAAGTGAGGAAGGCATAAAAGAGTTCAAGCAACAAATGATGAAAAAATTTGAGATACTGATCTCAGGTTACTCACGTACTACCTCCGTATTGAAGTGGACCAAAAGAAAGATTGCATCATGCTAAAGCAATCAGCCTATGCTGTATGCTGAGAAGACATTACAGCATATTAAGATGACAAAGTGCAACCCCACTATGTGTAACGACCCTAAATTTCCACATACTCAGAGTCCTACTAACGTCTCATGTTCATCTATAATGCGGAAATATAACTCTTACATGAACATAATTGATAACGTAAACTTCAAAAAAACGTTTAAAACAACTTCTTCTCTGGAAAACACAACCATGGTCTTACGTGTTTAAATATGAAATATTGAAATTTAGAGAAAACAAAAACAAATACAAAATAATTTAAAACAATGAAATGCAAAACAACCTATTCTAACTTAAGACTAGAAATTTAAATATGAGTCTACCCGATGCACGTGCCATAGTCTATGCTCTTTCCTAAAAATGATGATTCAATCTAGATGCAATTCATAAAGCTATTTACAATCAATTTTGATTTTCTCCAAAAATCTAAATAATTGAAAAGGAGATCTAAGATAACTTTTGCAAAAGATAAAAGAAAAGGAGATCTAACTTACCTATTACTTTTCCATCTCTTTTCATTCCTATTAAATCTGCTTGAAGGTCAATTCCAATTCTTCCCTCCCAAAATCTGTCATTTTCTTTCTCTCATTTTTTCCTCGGGGAGATATTTGGGGAGGGTGGAGAGAGTTTTTTTAGATCATTTTACAGTTGTAAGAGGTGTTGGGGAGATATTTGGGGAAGGTGGGGAGAGAGAGAGTGATAATTTACTTTCTTTTTTTTTTTCTTTTTTCTTTTTTTTTTTCAGGTCGTTACACTGAGTATCTCATGGTGGAAAAAGTTCGGTAATTTATTTAGGAGATTTGTTAGTAGTTTTAACTTTTCGAGAAAGTTTATATCTGCTACATTCAAAAGGGTTTGAGGTTGAATCATATTATTTTGGAATCTTTTCTTTCAATGCAAAGCAAAGGGCGAAGTAAAAAAAAAAGAAATCTTCAATTGTTTTTTTTTCATCTCAAACAAAAATGCAAAGCAAAGGGCGAAGTAAAAAAAAAAGAAATCTTCAATTGTTTTTTTTTCATCTCAAACAAAGACCGCTTTCCTTTGATTCTACATTTCTATCCCGAAGTAATGAATTGGGTTCGTATAGGCATTTTTGATGCCGCTATTGAAATAGCTTTTCTGGCTATATTTTCGGCTACTCCACTTATTTCATAAAGTATTCTACCTGGTTTAACAACAGCTACCCAATATTCAGGAGATCCTTTCCCTGAACCCATACGTGTTTATGTGGCTTTTAGTGTAACGGGTTTGTCTGGAAATATACGTACCCATATTTTTCCGCCGCGTCGTACATTTCGTGTCATTGCCCTTCGTCCCGCTTCGATTTGTCTAGATGGAAATTGGTGAGTGCTTTCTCATACTATACATGCTCTATTCACAAATTACATAAAATCCAATATATGCTCTATTCACAGTAACAAAAAGATGATTTGTTAGATATATTCTCCAAATTGTTAGTGATAGGAATTATTGTTAATCCTTTTGAAGTAGGTGATGATTTTCGTGATTCGATGACAAATACTTTTGAAGTGGGGGAAGATGAAAATGATCATATTGTTTCAAATGTTCCAACTGAATCTATTACACAACCCAAGCTCAGGAAGATTTAACATTTAACAAGCATACATTCTTCTACCAGATTTGATTGAGAAATGACCATTTGTAGCTTCAAAAATGAATATTTTCACGGTTGAACCAGAGAATGGGATTGCTATAAATAACACATGATTTATAATTTATTTTCAAACTTTATTTATTATTTAATTCATAACTTATTGTGCAGGGCAAAATGGTGAGAAGTTACTTGTCAAAATAGTAATAACTTCTTTTTTTTAATGGACATTTGAAGGGCAGTGGAGAGTAACTTAAAGCCAGCATCCCTTCAAAAGTATGAAGCTTTGAGTGCAGGTTTTAGACTATGTCGCTCCAAATGTAAGAAGCCTTGGGTAAATTTTTCAGGCTGTATTGCATGGAATGCATAAAGCTTGGACATAGGTTCAGACTGTGTCACTTGGAACGCATGAAGTTTTGGATTCAGGTTGTCATGTTCTCGTTTTATATTGTAAATCCTAGGAAAAATGTCTTCGAGAACAAAACCAGAAACAAGAATAAAAAAACTAAGGACAAGTACAAAAATCAAGAGCGAGAACTTAGAATCAAGAATAAAAACTAGTACAACATCAAAATCCAAGTTCTCATAACTCCTAGAGTTGAGGTCTTTAGATTTGAACCAAGGTTAAGAACACGGACCATGTCTTTGGGATAAACCAATGAAAAGAACTCATAACTAGAGAATAGAACTTAAGAACCTAAATTCTCAAAACAAGAATAAGAACCTAACGAAGTAAAAAGTGCAGGAGATAGTAGATGAGGAAGTAGATTTGGAGCAGGCACCATAGAGAAGCAACACCCGTAGAAATTTTTCCTCTGCATTAAACCTCAATGCCTCAAATTTATTTTTTGACTAGCACCTACAGAGAACTTTCAGAAGATTTTTCGCTTCTAACATGCGAAAAACCTAGCATAGGAATAACGCGGAAGACATGCGTCATCTAAGTAAGTAGCCACAAAGACTTTAGACTAGTAACTTGTAGGGATCGCTAGGACGTGCTAGCATGTAATCATTCCTTTGCTTAGTTGGTTAGAAAAGGAATGTTAAGGACTTTAGAAAGACATTTTTTTGATAAGTATGTACCGTAAGTGTGAGATTCTACATCGATTGGAGAGGAGAACGAAGCATTCTTTATAAGGGTGTGGAAACCTCCCTCTGACAGACGCGTTTTAAAAACCTTTAGAGGAAGGTCGAAAAAGAAAGCCCAAAGAGGACAATATCTGCTAGCGGTGTGCTTGAGCTGTTACAGTATGTGATACGAGCCACGACTAAGAAATTTTCATACCTCAAGGTCCAATTACAAGGATGAGAGTCAAGAAGTTACAACAAACTTGTCACTTATATTCAAGCTATGATGAGCTCGTCAAAGGAAATTTTATAAAATGTTGGAATCCTTTGAGCTTAAAGATTGAGATGGATTAAATGACTTTAACTTGCATTTAATGAACTCATAGTTGAATTTATGAAACTTAGTTCAAGAATGTTACCATATTGTTTGTCATTTAAACTAGTTTTTAAGATGAGAGTTGTTATATTATAACTCACATACTATGTATTTATGTAACGCCCGCTCATCGTCAACGCGATTAACAGGGGTTACCACCATCAACGACAACATACTCTAACACCCAATCATAATCTCAACATATTTAAAAAACATTCAGTAAAACATTTAAAACCAATGCTATTTAAACTTAAATCAACCGAAGTAAATTCTTGACAGCGAAAACATAAATATACAAAACAGACACAGACATGGATTCCCAGTAGTCTTCAGTCCGCTGGTCTCGTCCTCGGTTGGCCTGCATCATCTAAATCTGGAAAGAAAAGTTATAATAATTTTGATGAGTAATTAGATTACTCAGTAAGTAGCTAGCTTATCATTCAAGAGTTCATAACTAATCTTTCCAGGTGTTTTTAGGTTTTATTCATCATTGACTCCTAGTTCTCTTACTAGGGTCATCTGTTCGTTAATGAGGTATCTCAGCTACCTCCAGCTAGGTTACTGACTCTCTCTCTCGATATGCTTATCTAGAATTTTCGGACTCGTATGTAAGACTCGCTCTCGGTCAAATACGGCCCGTCTACTAATTGCTCTGGCGGCCTGTTTATCTCATATACCAACGGTCAGGAGTACTCATGCTCCCTGACTTAGCACACAGCGCGTTGGCCAGGAACTCCGCGGGAATTAGTAGACTATCATACTCATATAAATAAGCCATAGCTCAACCACCAATAAGCATATCTAGAGTCATAACCTTTTCATTAACATGCATAACCTACTCACAGTTACTGCATGCTTCTATACATATATCATGATCAACACGTAGAACATTCTGACAATCATTTATATCACGCTTACATCACAGGCAAGCAGTCACAATATACAATTAACACTAAATATCATCAAAGTTCATCATAACTTATTAAGCTCTTAATCAGGTAAACAACATACTCACATGTTGTAAAACAAGTTAAGAACGAGTTCAAAGGTCGATACGCTACTTACTTGGTTTCGAACTTCTTTTTCCCCCTTGAATGTACGTTTAATAGTATTTCAACACAATTCCTTCCTATTAGACCTATATTTTATCAATTTCAACATAAGTATAGACCAATTTTGGTAGGACAGGTCAAAAGGAGTCGAACGGGACAAACCGGAAGCCAAAATACCTTCTCACGCGCCCTCACGCGCCAATACAAGGTCGGAGGTTCGTTTTCTCACGCACCTGATCCGCGTACAGTCGCACATCCACTCGCGGCCTCCCACGCGCCTCGCGTGTCCTTCACGCGCTCGTCTTCAACCTCTCCTCCCTGCAATTTTTCCCAATCTTTTCCTTTAATACCCGTTGTGTCCCGAAGCAAAAATTTCATCTCTACAGCTCGAATTTCGTTCTGATTTCTTCTACAACTTTATAGATCTTCTAACTACGGTTCTAACCAGCCTTATTTCATAACTTATTATGCAGTATAAATCAAGATATCGAGATTTAAAGGTTCGGTGATGTGGGTTTTTCGTTACCTTCGAATTATCGTCCGATTCAGCTCGTGGCTATATCCCCTTCCTCAAACGATTCCTCAGCAACAACCCCTCTTCCTTTACCCTCGATTGATGTCCAATTTTAAGCAACCAAAAACTCGAATTCTCCAAAAATTTCCTCCTCTGTTTTCTGGGTTTCTCTCCATCTCCATTCTTCGTTTTTCTTCCCTTTTTAAAGCCTAATCATGCTCTAATACGCTTCCACATCCCCTAATCATCCACTCATCCATCCCACGCCTCCAGCCTACGCGTCCGCCGCCCCTCATCCTCCTTTACAGCAGCTGCTTGACGCAGCTGCTTCGTTTTCGTCGTTTTTTTTTTTTTTTTTAATTAATTTATTTATTTATTTATTTTTATTATTATTATTATTATTAAACACACAACACATACACACAAAATACATTTTATCATTATTTTAGGTTGTTACAATTTAACTCGCCATTTTTATATAGAAATTAGAGTATTTCTCATTAACTAGTCATTTTAACATGGAGGCTCTCTATGTATTTAACTCGCATACATTAAAGTTGTTAAAGTTATATAAAGCCTTCTTTTCTTTTCGACATCACATTTTAAAATTGGAATCACCCGTTTAAAAACGAGTAATCTGTTCATCAACGTAATCATGGAAATTTAGGTGTAAATTTGGGGCATTACACCTTAAGACAACATTTAACAAAAGGTTAAAATTATTCTACCATCAATTTAGCTTACCTACAATATTTTTTCTAATTTCTAAATATGGCATCTAAATAGCCCCAACAGTTTCTTTAATTTTGGGATCATGCCAACCATGACATAATCCTTTTTTTAGCCTTTACCATCACCGAGTTTAAAGTATATATATATGGAAGCTCACCTTCCTTCCTCTCAAAACTCTTAATTAGTTCTCTATCTAAGAGCTTATTTACATCTTACATCTCTATTAAAAAAAAAAAATACAAGAAGACGGGTTGAAGTGGCACCAATAATTCTCTTACCATATAAAAGGTCTTCAAGTTCTCCTAATAATTCTCTTACCATATAAAAGATCTTCAAGTTCTCCCAAATTAGAGACCATTGCAGAAGAAAGTCCCAAAAACTTCAAGGTTTTTTCAAAGAGATGTTTATTTGTTCTTCCCATTTGTTTATCTTTTCTATATTATGTCCTTTTGTATAGACAATATTCATATGTTTGAATTACTCTCCTACTTTTGTTACGGAGAGTTAACTTTTGTATTGACGATCCGGATCTTGTTTAGAAAACAATAGCAAAAATCTAAACAACAATTTTAATGGTCAAATTATTAAAAATTTTCCTTAAATTATTGTGCCTCATCTAAATATTTCTCGGAACCCATTAAATTTTTATGTACACCCAAATTATGAAGGCAGCTGAAAAATGGCACTAGATTAACAAGTAAAAACATTAAAATATAAAGTAAACCAAAGCGTAACAAATTAATGACAATTTGATTACCGTTTAGTAATATGAATGGACATGCCGCCATAAGCAAAAAAAAAAAAAAAAAAAAAAAAAAAAAAAAAAAAAAAAAAAAAAAAAAAAAAAAAAAAAAAAAAAAAAAAAAAAAAAAAAAAAAAAAAAAAAAAAAAAAAAAAAAAAAAAAAAAAAAAAAAAAAAAAAAAAAAAAAAAAAAAAAAAAAAAAAAAAAAAAAAAAAAAAAAAAAAAAAAAAAAAAAAAAAAAAAAAAAAAAAAAAAAAAAAAAAAAAAAAAAAAAAAAAAAAAAAAAAAAAAAAATGGTTGTGGGCATGGTTGTAGTGATGGGCATGGCGGCAATAGTGGCCATTGATGGGGTGGCAAACGAGGTTGTAACAATACCTTATGAATCCATGAAAATATCAATTCTCGGAAGGTAAGAGTATGAACAAGTGTTACTCTAATAGAAAATACAACCACTATGTGGTAGAGTATTACAAGAAGAAGCACAATGAGGAGGCAAACCTCACACTCACACATGATCAAGAACCTTCTCACAAAAGGAGAATATGAAGTGGAGGAAAACATGTGATACCTAGACAACAGAGCAAGCAACCACATGATTGGAGATCGAGCAAAGTTCAAGAAGCTTGGTGCGAAGCTCATTGGAAACGTGAAGTTTTGCGACGGATCAATTGTATCAATCCAAGGCAAAGGATCCATTTTGTTCCAGTGCAAGAATGTCAACCAACATCTACAGACCGAAGTAAATTATATCCCAAGCTTGAAGAGTAATATTATCGATCTTTGTTGGATGAAAAAAGAAGGTAGCAATGTGGCATTAGCTGTTTCGTTCTTGAAGATGTTCGACAGAAATGGAGCCTTGTTGATGAAGGTAAAACAGTTTTATAAACGCCTCTAAAAGATAATGTTGGAGACCAATCAACCCACCTCTCTATTGACAACACTCGCAGACCTAACTTTTCTATGGCATGCCTTTGGCACATGACCTTTCACACACTCAAAATGATGAGAGAGATTAGGATGGTACGAGGCTACCCAAAATCATACACCCGAATCAACTATGTGAAAGTTTTCTAGTCTCCAAACAAGCAAGACTATCGTTCCCAGCTCAAACCAATTTTCGTGCTAAGTGATCACTACAACTAGTTCATGCAAATTTGTGTGGCTCAATCATTTCATCGTTAATTACTAGAAACAACTATTTTCTCTTGTTTGTTGACAATTATAGTTGTTGGAGGTGGGTTTACATGCTAAACAGGAGAGGTATTACGTGCATTCAAGAAGTTCAAAAGACTCGTTGAAAGCGGGTTTGATCACAAATAAAACCTTTGTCAAGTTAAGAGTTTGAGTCCGCATCGTACACTCTACAACAAAATGATGTGGTTGAGCGAACAAACCGTACCACATTGAACATTGCAAGAAACTTACTCAAAGCATGCAAGTCCCAACGATTTTCTGGAGCAAGGTAATACGACATGTAGTTTATCTTCTAAACTGTTTACCAGCATAAGTGCTGGACACTCGCACCCCCTACGAAGCATGGTTCGGTAAGATGCCTCACTTCGAGAATCCATGAGTCTTCGGTTGTAAAGCACGTGTTAAGACAACAAAGACATATAAAAAATCTTGATGACAAAAGCCAAAAGATATGTATTTTGTCATAGAAGATGGGACCAAGGACATAGATTGGATGATCTGCAACATGAGAAAGTTCATATAAGTAGAGATGTCGTATTCGAATAAGAGAAGAAATGAAATTAGTGCAGCGTCAGCGATAACAAACAGATTGTTACAAAGTTCATTGTTTTGGAAGACAAGCGAGACGCGACAAACCTAGAAAGTGCACTGACAGCGACATCAACAAATCCCCACATGTCATCACCAGCAACGCCGAAAGACTTGATGAATTTTCTACAACAAGAGAGCTCTGGTGAAAGTACAGGAGGATCCACAACAGAGGGTGGACCAAAGAAGTTTTGTTCTCTTGCTGACATTTATGCAAATACACTCCCAGAAAAATTGGATCCCGATGAGTTAGTATTGCTCGCGACCAAAGAGTCGACAACATACCATGAGGCAGCAACTGAGACAATGTGGCAGGAGGCCATGCAAAAAGAGCTTGAAGTTGTTGAGAAGAACATGACGTGGACACTCACTAACTTACCATCCAAACACAAGTCCATCAGTTTCAAGTGGGTGTTTAAGATGAAAAAGAATTGTGAAGAAAATATCATCAAGCATAAAAAAAAAGACTTGTGGCAAAGGGATACTTTCACGGATAAGAAGTTGACTTTAAGGAGGTTTTCGCACCTATGGCTAGACTCGACAGTGTAAGCCTGATTCTTGACATCGCAACTCAACACAGATGAGAGGTCCATCACTTAGACGCAAATCAATGTTCCTAAATGGTGACCTCTAAGAAAAAGTGTACGTTGCCCATTCTGAAGACTTTGTCCTCAAAACCGAAGAGCACAAAGCGTACAAGTTGTCAAGGACCCTCTACATTTTACGGCAAGCACCGAAGGCATGGATCATATGTGTGGACAAGAGCTTAAAGAGTCTAAATTTCATGAAATTCTCGCAAGAACAAACATTGTATACAAGAAACAATTGAGTTGAAACACTCATACTTGATCGTCACTGGTACAAGTGAGGAAGGCATTTAAGAGTTCAAGCAACAAATGATGAAAAAATTTGAGATGACTGATCTCAGGTTACTCACTACTACTCGGAATAGAAGTGGACCAAAGAAAAAATTGCATAGTGCTCAAGCAGGAAAGATTGCATAGTGCTCAAGCAATCAGCCTACGTTGTATGCTGAGAAGATGGCATACATATTACGATGACAAAGTGCAACCCTACTAAGTATTTGATGGCTGAGAAAGTTTAGTGATTTATTTAGGAGATTGGTTAGTAGTTAACTTTGGAGAAAGTTTAAGAGATTGGTTAGCTTTTGTAAATACTCAATGTTCTCTTCACAACAACAAATAGATTACATAGAATCTTTAGAATTATTTCTCCACTGTTAATAGATTTGTTAGATATATTATCCAAATTGTTAGTGATAGGAATTATTGTTAATCCTTTAGAAGTAGGTGATGATTTTCGTGATTCGAATTACTTTTGAAGTGGGGGAAGATGAAAAGGATTATATTGTTTCAAACGTTACAACTGGATCTATTACACAACCCAAGATCAAGAAGATCCCACAAGCATACATTCTTAATCTACAAAATTGGATAGGCTCGATTTAACTTCTATTTCATGTGTTACAAGCTGTGATTTGATTGAGGAATGACAATTTGGAAGTTGATGAGTTAATATTTGGAGAATAGGATGGCTATAAATAACCAATGATTGATAATTTATTTTCAAACTTTATTTATTATTTTAATTCAAAATTCCTTTACAGATCAAAATGGTTTTTTTAATGGACATTTGAAGGGTAGCGTGTATTTGAAGAGTAGGAAGCTTTTTTTGTGGAGAGACAAAAATGCCCAAAAATTAGTAGATAAAAAGAGAGATTTTTTATGAATGAAATTTGAGCATTGATTCATTATAAACCTAGCTTCAACTTAGACCTGCTCGATAAAGATGCAATTAGTGATTTGTTTGAGGTAGTTTTTAATGTTAGCTTGTTTTAAATTGATATTCTTGTCAAAACTTTGGTTTAAGTAAGAAACTCAAGTGATATTCCCTATTTTAGATTGAAATATAGGGTATTACACCTTAAAACAACATTAAACAAACTAACAGTTTACCTTATATACATTATTTTTTTCTAATTTCTAAATATGGCTTCTAAATAGTTCCAACTATTTCTTTAATTTTGGGACCTTGCCAACGCTAATACAATCCTTTTTTAGCCTTTGCAATCACCCATCACCCATGTTCAAAGTATATATATATCAATCCTCACATTTCTTCCTCTCAACTTAGTTCTTCCTCTCAACTCTAATTAGTTCTCTCTCTAAGAACAGTGTTTACATCTACATTTCTATTAAAAAAACACAATATCTTCTTTTCATACTACATTCATCTAAATACAGACGGTGAATAGAATGCAAAATCGAGTTGAAGTAGCACCAATAATTCTCGTACCGTATAAAAAGTCTTCAAGTTTTCCCAAATTAGAGACCATGGTAGAAGATCATCCCAAGAACTTTTGAAGTTTTTCCAAAGAGATGTTTATTTCTTCTTCCCATTTGTTTATCTTTTCTATATTATGTCCTTTTGTACGTACAATATTCATATTAGTTTATGTTTGAATTACTCTCTTACTTTTTGTATTGAGAGTTAACTTTTGTATTGACCATTGGGATGTTAGAAAAATAGCAAGAATCTAAATGATTGTGTTCATCTAAATGTTTCTCCAAACATGTAAAGTAAATTTTTATTAATATGAACGCAAGTTAATTATATAAAATCATATTAGATTAATAACAAGTAAAAGTAAATTATATAAACAAGAAGAGTCCATAATCATAGTTCAAATAGGTCCAAAATGGAGTTAAAAATAAGATGAGCTTGAAAAATGAGAGGAAATAGGGGATATGTCAAAAAACAAAACTCACCTTTTATCCTACCTTGGAACAATTCTATCTCCATCCCTCCACTTGGATTAGTTTTGTCATCAAACTTATACGCCAGACATCCACGAAGCTAGAGGTATATGTTTCATCGTACACAAACTTTTGTATAACTCCCATACACATGTTTTTGTATCTTTTAATTTCTTAATGAAACTTATGTTCTAAATATTTATTTATTTCCTTGAGTTGCCTTGTTTAAAAAAAATGAAAAGAAAAAAAAACTTATTCGAAGTTTTGTATAGCGAGTCGTTACAAATTGATATCGAAGTCTCAGGTTGATTAGGTCGTATAGACTCAAGCAATGTCTTGCCACGACCAAGTATGACCAAGTATATAAGTAAAGTGTAAGAAATTAATGAACATGGTCTAACCTCTTTTATCTAAATTGATGCATATTGTAACCATGATTAGGTCAGAGCATGTTAGAACGATTTGTAACCTAGACTTCGACGCATTATTGTAGATTATGGGAAGCATGATGGTCTATGCATAATTGGTGCTGGCGCTTGCTTTGGTTGTTGAAAGAGAGGCCATGGAGTAATAGACGTCCTCACAAGGAGAGACAAGATGCCAATAGACCCTTGGAATCTTGCTAGGGAAATCAAGGAGGTTAAAGATAGGGGTGGGGCATGGCCCGAGCTACCACCAAGAAGAGAGCTAAGGATGCAAATACAATGGCGATGGGTACTCTACCCGTGCTCGGATACTTCACTTATTTATTCTTTTAATTTAGGATCATGCACTCGTTTATGTCTACTACATTTGCCCCTGCATATGTTCATCCTATAAAATATTAGTTTTTCAATAAGGAGATATGAAGTATTTTATGGTCCAATCTTATACAAACTATTACATAAGGTAATTCCACTCACATGTCTCCGCATAAACAATTTGAATCATTTATAAAAAAAATAGTAAAGTGAGTCATTAAAGCACCCAAGCTTAGATGTATATTATAGTCTCTTTAAGTTATTACTCGAACATTATTCTCTTTCATGTCTAACTACAAATTTACCATTCATATGGATATGTATTCCCTCTTAGGTATAATTATTTTGACTTCCTTATTTCCACTAGTCTTTAGTTTGAAGACGGGACAAGAATTTCTTTTGTCATTTCCATCCGACTCATCGTACCTACGAGAGAATACATATGGAAAGGGGTTTAGGGTATAATTATTTTGACTTCCTTATTTCCACTAGTCTTTAGTTTGAAGACGGGGCAAGAATTTCTTTTGTCATTTCCATCCGACTCATCGTACCTACGAGAGAATACATATGGAAAGGGGTTTAGGGGTTAAAATTAGGGTCAAAGTCAAAAGGTTTAGAATCCCAAACAGAGTTTTTAGAAGGCCCAAGTAGGGTTTTGTGGATTTGGTGAAGGAAAGAGGGGATGAATGGGCGTTCCCAAGGGCTGTTTATATGTTAATTATAAAAGTGATGATTCACACAAATCCCAGACACGCATGCCCTTCTCCCCCTCTTTTCTTTTGTCTCATTTTTCTATACTACATCGGTCCGGGGTATTGCTAGCAAATATTAACTATTTTAGTCTACTACATATTTGATCGTTTTAGCCTATTAGGTAGTCGTCGTTCAACTTGCTCTCAAATCTCAGGTGTTCATCAATAAATCGACCAATGCGAACTACACAACTCAAATCATAAAAGTTGGATTAGGTTAGATTTTATCTTTCCAATTTGGATTGAGTTGAACTTTTTTTAAACCGAAAGTTTGGTTCAATTAGTGGGTTGACATTTTTATTATGGAGCCAACCCAACAAACCTGAAAAATAGGGTTATAAGCTAACTGAACCCTACCATACTTCTAAAACTTTTAAGAATATTCAACTTTTGTAGTCAATATTAGTGAATTTTTTTGGCTTGTAACTGTTTGATATTTGAATTTTTATGACATTTTAGTTATTAATATAACATGTACCGTGAATAAATAGAATTTTTTAGATAATTTAAAAAACAACCCGACAACTCAAACCGAAAAAATAGAAGACTGTGTTGGGTTGGGTTATAGATTTTATTCGTATGGTTAGGGTTACCAAGAAAAAAATTCCAACCCAACTCAACCCAATGCATATACATCCATAATTTTGACAACAAATTTAGAACGGAGAAACGATCAACAGAACATTTCACTTTATAAAATGACACGTAATTCAAATACTACATTTGATCGAGTGAAATGAAATGAAATGAAATGATAGTCGAACATGAGGGGATGCATAAAGTGAAATATTTGATTCATTATAACCCTAACAAAGATGTTTATGTTTATAGATGAAAGAGATGAGCATGGGAGGAAAAGAAGGCATGGGGTTTTGCAGTAAATATTTTTTTTTTTAAAACACCCTGTTTTTACTTTAATAAAGTTTTTTACTTTTCTTGGAAATCTCTTCTTTGATAATGATGCAACCAATTACAGAGATCAGGAAAAGAAAGTAGGGCGTTTTTCCAAGGACCCACGTTTTTTTTTTTTCGGATTCTTATCCGAAAGAAATACTCATATTTTTTAACTCTTGGATTCGAATTAGGGTTTGGAGTTTGGATGCCATACTTGATGACTCCGACATTTTCTCTGCATTCTCTGTAGTTAGTTACGCTACTTATTGTTCCCTCCTAAGAGTAAAAATTATCGTCACAAACCAACTAATACAATATAACGACTCGTTTCTAAAAGTGAAAAATTCCGTCATAAATTAACCAACACGAATTTTTTTTAGTATACTTTATTTCTAAAAATTTGAGCCACAAAAAAGGGATGTGTCCTTTTTATATACGTAATAGTTTTCAATTTTATTTTGAAAATAAAAATTGAAAATCATTTTGTAAATATAGGTCTAAAATGGACGCATATGCGGCCACTCGGTTGGCCATTACCATGTACATTGACCATAATTTACGTGAACGCCATTATTACACGAGCCTGCCACGTGGCAAACATACAGATGACCCTCTCCTTAACTGTAAAGGGAACTGCCCGTCATTTTCTCCTGCCTGTTACCCGGTTCCATGTCTCATAGGTCACCCCCCTATTACACTAGCAAAACCCCATTCAAATTTAATGATAAATTTCTATCTAAATATAAATATAAAATCATTTTTTTTAGTATAATAATTGAAATATATGAGTAAGTGTCAATTACATTTAACTATTCTCACTTTGACATAACTAAATTAATGCATCACTGCGTCAAGATCGTATATATATTATTTATAGTATTTTGATGCACGTGTAAGAATTTTATTTTAATTTTTTATATTTTTTTTATTTCCCAACTTAAAAGTCATACGTCTCAAGTAGATATGCCCATTAACGTGTATGGATCGGGCTCCCACAAGGACCCATCTTGAATGAGATAGATAATCCTTATTTAAATGGAAAATGTGGGAGTACTAGCGGTGGAGTGTAACGTCATTTTAACGCTCTATTTTGGCGGAAAAAAGATATTGGAGCTGTTTATACTTTAAGTCATGTCCTTCACTATTCATCCAATACAACGGAAGGTGTCTATTATTTTGAATCTAATCTGAATCTTGGGTATAGATCGTTACGGTTGTGCTTATACAAATCAAAACTCATTATCACAACTTCAATGTCTCTTGTCTCCGTTCCTATCCATATTATTTTCTATTTGGGAAATCTTTCGTTAAATTTCACCACAAGTCCTCCCAATTCGTTCTTTTAAGAAGGTGTTTCTTTCGGTTTAGACATCATGAGTTCTTATACCATATTATATAAACATGCAGATTCATTTCGTCCATTTCGTCCATTTGAGAACTAATCGGTAATAAAAGAAGTAACTCCGTGTATTTCATAAAGATGGCAAGTTCTTCTTATCTAATTTTAGAATTTTAAATTTATATACAAATCAATCAAAATTATATAAACTTTTATTCAAATTGAATAATTAATTATATATATTTTTATAAAAAAAATTAAAATTTAATTAATTTAGCTCACTCTTCCCACATAAAACACATATATTTCAATCTATTATCATTTAGTTTTTTTCTCCCAACTTCATGAAAGAATCAACGATCCTACGTATTGGTGTAATATTGCCCCGTTTGAGTATAAGCTCTCAAGGCTTTACTTTTCGTCTTGCCAAAATGTTTCACATCAATAGAGATACTGTCTTTTACTTATATACTCATGATCTTCTATTCACGAGCATCAAAGGAAAGTCAAATAACTTCTTAAACGACCACAATGGAAAGAAATAAATTACCATTACTTGTAGTTTAAACCAACAAAATAGGGTTAAAATTCAAAATTACAGGTAAAATATATAAAACTTAGCCGAGGATCCAATTCTACCACCTAAGCTTCCCAAAATTCACAGCATATATAAATGCCACGTCACCTTTTTTAGATCCTTAATATAATATATATGTATATAACAAAACTTTGCTTATAATCAACTTACCCTAAATCAACACATTAACAAAAATTTAAACAAAAAAAAAAAAAAAAAGGAACAAAATCATCCATTTTCCCCTTTGTTTTCCTTTCTTAAGTGTCATTCCAAATGGTGAAAGGCGGCGGAGTTCCGCCGTGACAAACCGACCTGGCTGGCGGAAGCCAGTTGTTGCCGGAGGAGGCTTGCAGCTCCGGCGGCGGTTGTTGCAGCTGATGGGAGGAATTATTATAATCATACAAATTGCTCGTTCTTGTTGCATGGAATGGGTCATCCACGTTACAACCACCACCAAACATATTCACTTCTCCAATGTCTCCCAATCCACCCCCTTCCGCTCCCATCGGAATCATGAAGTTCCCACCGTACCCATCTCTACTATAAACCACCGAGCTCGACCCGGAGCTCTGGTCCATCGAGTCCAAGAAGTTCCCGGCAGTGACATCGTTCTCTTGCTTGCACCACAGCCGTTGCTGTAGTGCACCATAAGGGTAGTGAGAGGCGTAGGGGTGGTGGTGGTGGTGGAAGGCGAGAGTTGGCCATCCACCGCCCCCGGTAGTAATTATTCCATTAGATAAATGTGATGATATGTTTTCTTCAGTTGATTGGAGATGCAGAGGAATGTTAGAATGGTCAATATCCTTTAAACGCTTGGCAGCACCACCAACAGGCAATGTGTTGCTTTCAAGAATGGCTTTGACATCGTAACGAGTCATGTCGAAGTTGGTCACGGCATTTAGTCCTCGGAACTTTATGGCTGCTATGTCGTATGCCTCGGCTGCTTCCTCTTGCGTACCTAATTTTCCAAATACGAACAATATTTGAATAATTGGTAGCTACGAATATACAATATTTATAATTGACTTACTGAAAGTTCCCAAGTAAAGGTCTTTGTTTCCAGCAACTCTCCCTATTCTTGCTTGCCATCTCCCATGCTGGTGGTGTCTGTCACCAACGGCCATATTCAAATTTTAATTTACAAAATGTGGGTGAAAAAGAGAGGGAGTGAGGTAAAATTAAAAATGAAAATTACCTTGTTACTCCACGGTAAATGGAAGCTCCACGAGAAAACCCACTACTCTTCCTGTAATTTCAGTTTGATTGGAAGTTAATTAAAGTAAAGCTTACATTATACGACCAAAATTTAAAAATATAAAGGAATAAAACTATATAACATAAAACAAATGTATTAAGATTAAGCTAGTTAGGTGTTTGTACCTTCTTAGAGACGCTACAAACTCTTGTCGGGTCATATGCTTCATGTCTTCCAACTCTTTTTCGTAATCACTAATCTACAATTTTTATAATTCAGTAAGCAAGTCATGTGATTATCGAGTGTTTAGATGACTCGATAATCTAACCAATAAGAACTATCCAATCCAAAGTATAAAAGTTAGTTCGAGTTCGATTTTTTTTTTTTTTTTTTTTCGAATTGGGTTGGATTGTGAACTCGGGTTAGTCCAAATTTTATTTTTTAACCCAACCTGTTATGCTTCTTAATTATCAATATAGTCTTTCATCGATCTAATTACCGAATCATTAAGTTGATGTGACAAATATACGTTGGATGAAGTAATGATTGAGCAGGTGATATCAACATGGTCGATATAATATAAAGTTTAAGAGCATAATCGAAGTCGGGAGTAAGGCTTACTGGAAAGTTGGTGGTGGTAGTGGTACCCCAGTATTTAAGTGCTGCTAAATCGTAGGCTCTAGCAGCCTTTTGTTCTTTGTCATAACCTCCTGTTTGATTGAAAAAAACACCAAATTTAATAAGATTACAATCATAAACTTACAAATAAAATTAGATTATGAAGAAAAATAAAAGGATTTTTGTATTATTATATATTACTCACCCAAATAGACTGCATTTTGTAGTGGAAATGGAACCCCACATGAGTTGATAAGAACCCCACACCACCAAATTAAAAACTTGAAATTAGAAAATTATATATCCAATGATTTCTTGATTTGAAATTAATAAATTAATTAATTAATTACCCTGTCTTCCTTTTCTGGTTTGTCCTTCTCTTCTGCAACTATTGTCCCATAGATGAGCTTCATATCTTCCTGTCCATCTATGCCTGCAATCAAAATATTATTAATTTAGAAGATGATCGTGAATTTATAAATAAGGAACCCATGTTCGTTCGTTGGTATTAGATCCTTCACTGAGCTTATGTTCAAAGTGGACAATATCAAAACCTGGTTACACCGCGGTAGATGGAAGTTCTTTGTCCAAATGTGTCCATGGATTTTCTTGGGACAGCTTCAATGGCGCTGTTTTCCGTGTCTACCTCGGTGGCGGATGATTTGGGTTGTTTCTTATCGGAGGAGGAGCTTTCGCCGCCGTTTGTTACGAGAAGTGGTAGAGCTTCCGAGTCGGAGGACTGCGACGGTGGTGGTGGTGGTCCGGTGTTCATCGACAGTGATAAAGTATGTGGGTTTGTGATATTAGGTTTTGCTACTGCTCCGTCGTGATCTCCGCCGCTTTTAGCCACCGCTTGCGGCGGCGCCGGTTGGTTTCTCAGCCACGTCTTGATCATAGACAACCCAATAGAGCTAGTGTAGTTACCGTTACTGGGGTTGGGTCTTCCACCGCCATCACCGCTTCCGCCGTTTGGCTCAGATGGAAGCTCCAAAGAACAATTTTGGAAGATGTAGTTGGCGGATGCATTGGTGTAGACGGCGGCGGGGTGGTCGTGGTCGGTGAAAGAGTGGTGGCCGAGGAAATTTTCAAGCTTTGGTTGGTGATGGGTGTCGATTAAACCAGAAAAATCCGAACTTTGAGTCTGCCCTAAACCCTTCACACTATTCCAATCTACAAAAAACAAAAAAAAAAAAACAAAAAAAATATGAAATGGGTTTTGATTAAACATCAATTTCTAAAAACCCCATCAATCAAAAAGGCCAAAAAAGTGAAAAAGGAGAGACCTTGAGAGTCATAGACGCCATAGGAGGAAGGAAGGTTGTCAAAGCAGACGGCGGGGACGTCAGAGGCGGAGATTTGGTCGGTGGTGAAGGCAGCGGCGGAGACGGCGTGAGGGTGGTCGGAGGGGTGGTGGGGGAGTTGGTGATGTTGGGGGGAGAGGGAGAAACCCAACCAGTTGATTGAAGCCATTATTGGATGATCAATGGAAATGGTGAAGCTCCATGGTTGAGAGAAGAGGATTGGAAGAGTTGTATTGATTTATAAACAAATCTATGTTTCAGTTCTCACCGTCATAAATGGAGCAAAACAGTGAGGGAGCAATCTTAGGTTTTCTTTTGTGTATAATTAATTTAATCTCTGAGTGAATAAATATATTTAAAGACACACGTACACACCAAAATAGTAGTAAAATAATGATGTATGAAAGGACAGCATTAACATTTGTCATATGCCTAAACCCAAATCAACTTCAATTTTCCCCTCAAATTTTCAAACCCTTTTCCTTTTCCTATGGGTATTCCACGTGGACTGATCGGGTCAGTGATCTAAATAACTCGAATAGAATTCACACGATCTATCTCAAATCAACTCTTTATTTTTTTTGAAAAAATGTCAATCTTGGCATCGACCCTTTTCAAAAAAACTAAACTCAACCCAATCTAGAAAAAAGAATCTAACCTAATCCAACCCTTTATTGCTCTTTGTTTTTCGTCTAAATGAAAATTCTCCACATTGTTAGGAGACGATCCAAAAAAGAACACCTACCCCTCGTACTCATACATAAAATTAATTTTGGCCCGTCACTAAAAGAAAATATTTGGGTCCATCCTTTGCCTTTGGTAGACAGGATAATGGGTGGCTAAGCATAAATCATATCATCTTTGATCTCCATTGAGAGGGATTGCATTAAAAGAAAAATAGAGAGCAAAATATACCATTTTGCTTACTTTCAAATGCATTAATCAAACTAAATTACACCTCTAAGGCATGAATTTAGACCATAATTAACAAATAACCCAATCCCAATTCTCAATCTGACCATCCAAACTTTTCTCGAGTAGTAAGAACTTTTTAACAAAAAAAAAAAAAAATGAACACTTTATATAAAATTCGGATCAATCAACAGATATGTTAGGGTTAGATTATGTTTTGAGATCAAAGATTTGAAATTTTGTTATAAATTCAATCGCTTCACAATCGAACTTGATAAAGGCTTGATTAAACGACTCGAATGTAATTTACTACAAGAATGATTTGAAATCTTAGAAACAGCAAAGATGATACTCAACATTCTAAAAGCGAAAATCTGAGACCATGATTAGCCAGTTTTATAACTTAGTTTAGTAATTCCTCACTCTTGGAGGATTAGAAGAAGTTATGAAATTAAAATAATAAATAAAGCCGTAAAAAAAAAAAATTATCAATCACTAGCCATTTATAACAACTTCATGCTTCATGCTTAAGCTGAAGTTGAGTTCCAAATCTCCAAATGATATTTCCTCAGTCGAGTAAACTTGTAACACATGAAATGAAGATTGAACGATAAAAAATAAATGTTTGTGTAATTCTTCTTAGATTTGAATGGTGCAATAACTCGGGTTGGGTTGGGGCAGAGAGTGAAATGGAATAGATGGGGGAATTAGTAGAAGAAAGATGGATATATAATTACATAAGTAAAGGGGCAACACATGGAGTTCTAATCTAAAAACAAGGTTATTAGTATAATAAAATTTTAGTGATAAACAAAGACTGTGAATGAATATAGGAATATTTATAATTTAATCTGACAAAAAAAAAAAATCTGAGACAGAGGCGAGCAAGGGCAAACATAGCCACTCTCCACACCCACTTATTCATTCCCACTTGGACCCATAACTTTATCCTAACTCGTTTCTATTTTATTTAAAGGTCGTGGCTTTCAATTTCACTTCTGTAACATGGTATCAGAGCATCATTAGTATATAAGTATTGTGGTAGAGCAAAGGTAAATATAATAGGGGTCGGAGTATAGGACACTGACCCATGTCTGGTGGGTGTATTTCAGATATATCTATGATTATTATTATTATTATTATTATTATTTGTGAACCAAGCCCCCCACACATTCCAACCAAATCTAGCCTAATTTCATTTCATTTCATTTAATTTCATTTCATGTCATTGTTTTGGACATACATACATATATCTTTTAAATCTCTGCCTCGTATTCTTAAAACAATGCTTACTACTAATTCCAACTCTACACTCAAATTACATCATCATTTAATGCTCCCTATTATTATTATTATTACCATTATTTGCAACTAAACAAATAATTAATTATATTTAAAACCCATAGAGAGAGAGAGAGAGAGAGAAATTAAAAAAAAAAATATATATATATATATAGCCTCGAGAAATGCGAACACCACGCTGTAAGTTTGACCGTCAAAAAGGGAATCAAATCGGGTAAAACACATGCGCTTCTTTACCTATCTCAATTTATTTTTTTATTCCCTTAATTTTTTTATTTTATTTTTTTTTAAATATAATTAAAGCTATCTATTTTAGTTTTCACGTCTTGAAAATATTTAATTAATTTTATTATGAGGATATAATTTTCAATTTTTGTATTTAAATAAAATAATTTGATCGTAATTAGTAATTATGTCTTAGGGGGTTGGTAACTCATGACTAACCAAATTTTAGATACCATTTTTTCAATTTTTACTGCTTTTGTTTAACACTCGACCCATATGGCTTCCATGCCAAACCTCACTCATTGCCATTTTCCACCTACGTGATGGTGCATGTTAGGATTGGTTTGTGTGAAAATTAATTTATGTTCGTGGATTTAAATACTCATAAACTTATGATAATAGAGTAATCATGGTTGAAGAAAGGGTTTGATAACGTTTAAAAAACCATACTCTAACGATAAAAACATGACTTAAATGTGAAATAAACTGTCTGTGACTTTGTTTTATGGTCTTCTTAATATCACAATCACACTTTTTTGTCCGTGACTTTGTTCTAACACAACAAATAAGCCAACCATGTAAAATTTGAGCTTTGCGGATAATCTCAACAAAAGGTGGAGCGTTAAATTATGTTTTGAGAGAAAGTGTTTATCGAGAACGTAAGTTGAAAATAGTTTGAAAGAAAGCATTTTTAGTTTTAACTACATTGAAAATATGTGGGCAAGAGAGCGTACCATACTTGATCTTGGAAAGGTTCAATACCTATTTGATCCCTATAATATATTTTGAGATATTTCATATCTAGCAAGAGTAGACATGATTTTGTTGATGAGTCACACACAGTAAAACAATATAACATTAAAGCAGATAAAAGAGTTTGACATGACATGTGGCCACAAGCAACACGCCCTTAACAAGTATGACCATGACACTCGACAGACAATGTGACTCATACATGACCACACTCTTGGTGTCAGAAAATACATCCATATACATCATGTATCAGGATTTTTGGGACCTAATTTTCATGATTATTGATTGGGCTCTACTTTTTTTTTTTTTTTAATAGGGTTGAATGTATAGTATTCCCTACATATGGTCCATGCATGTACGCACGTGAACCCACTATATGAACTTATTAATAACATATAACATTGTAAAATATTTCGCATTAAAATCATGGTTCAATGAGATGATGCATATAATGCTTCTATTATGTAAATTTCTTATGAGATATACATACATATTCATGGTATTTCATTTATGCATATCATACATGGTACATTTCGTAAGGTATAACCATGGTCATATCAACGTAGTGATCTTAATCAAATATAAAAAATAAGTACACGTATCACATAGTTCATTCAAATATTATAACATAAATAATATGTAAATAGGTCCACATAGAGTGTGTTATTCATGCATCAAACAATTGCATCCAACCTAGCGCATAGGAATTTCAACGGCAAGTTCACATACCGTGTCAAACTCAGCTTGGTGCTCCTAAGCTCATCCTAACTATTTGTTCCTAGGGTCAGCCTAAATTCAGGTTCACCTATAATATTCCATTCATTCATAAAATCAAGTTTAAGGTCTATTTATGGTGTCAATATAACTTCACTATTCTAAAATCAGTCCTAAACCGTGTGAAATATTAAAAATTGTCCAAAACAGAAGCTATGCTAACCTTTTCTGTACTTGGTACTATCTTTTCTTGTAACTCAAAATTTTGTGTAACTCCAAAGATGTTAGAAACGACGAACTTTCACAATGATATGATATTGTGTCCACTTTGAACATAAGCTCTCGTAGCTTTATTTTTTGTTTCCCCAAAAGGTCTCATACTAATGGAGATCCTTACTTATAAACGCGATCATCTCCTTAATTAACCGATGTGGGACTCCCTCCCAACAATCCTCAATTAGTAAAGTATTTTCTATGAAATTGACCCATTTAATGATGTTCGTTGTGCATGAAAATTTAGAGTATAGCCTGTACCATGGAATAATGATATATGTTGAAATTTATAGATCATAGGAGCATGGTTAGGCCATTAACAAACGATAGAGAGTAAAATGATCACAATGCTCTTGTATTTCATGGTTTAAATGAACCTTGAATCACTTGAAATCGCATATGAGACAGATTTATTAGGTTATATTTGATTGTGCATGGCTTCAAGGCTATAAGAGCATGTTTAGACCATAAACCAACCATTATGAAAATGCACCTAATGAGACTAAGAGCCCAAATCCTTAGTAGTAAACTCAGAATAAAGCATGTGTAAAGTTGCCAAGAATAAATGGATGGTTGCCAATAGCAATAATGTTATCGACATAAAGAAGCAAATAAATAAGGTTAGATTGCTAATGAAAGGTAAAAAGAGACGTGTCAGCACGACTCCAAGAAAAACTAAGTGTGAGAAGAAATGAGTTGAGACATTGAAACCAAGTGCGAAAAGCTTGCTTTAAGCCATAGAGGGCTTTATTTAATGGACATACATGTGTGGAAAAGTGAGGATGAATATACCCAAAAGTATGTTCCATATGAACATGTTCACTAAGAGTGTCATTAAAGAAAGCATTCTTGACATCAAGTTACCAAGAGGCGATTTATTTGTGACAACATGAGAAAACACAACACAGACAATAGTAGTTTTGACAACCGGATTGAAAGAGTGTAGTCGAGACCATGAATATGAGTATAACCTTTGGCAACAAGACGAGCCTTCAAACGCTGGACATATACATCAGACAAATATTTAGTGCGGAACACTCATTTAGAGCCCATGATGTTGGTGTTGGCAGGGCGGGGAACCATAATCCAAGTGTCATTTTTTGTAAAGCTTAAATTTAGACATCCATGGCAGCAAGCCAAGCAGTATTCTTAACATTAGATTTGAATTCTCTTGGCAAGATGGAAGACAAGTAGAAAAAAGTTCAGATGAGCCTAAAATACCAAGATTTGCTAGATGACGAATCCTCAAAATACGAACTTTAGCTCGTGTGATCATAGGATGAGAGTTCAAAAAAGAAGAGGAATCAGCAGTAGATTCAATAGAAGGTGGATTAGAAGCTGAGGGGGCAAAGAGGAACCTACAAGAGAAGTACTACACAGACTCATCCACAAGGTTAGAACAAATATCACATGGAGAGAATCTTGATCGAGGAATGTGCAGTGAGGAAGAGGTGGAGGAGATGGATCAATATGGTAAAGACGCAGTCCAAGAAATTTTAAATATAAAGAGAGGAAAGAGGTGGTGAGTCTGAACGACATGACCACGAACTCATAGTGGTCGTACCTTATTCGGAATGTTGTCTTTCACACATCCCCATCCCTAATCTTGATTTAATGGTAGCCTGACATTAGGTCTATCGTGGAAAATACTATTCTAATGAGTTGTTCAAATAGGCCCTCAAATGCAAGGGAGAGGGTACTTATTATTTACCATTTTCTCATTCAATTTCCTATAATCAATACACAAACGCATTGATTGATCCTTCTTGACAAATATCACGGGCGCATCCCAAAGGGATACGCTGAGATAGATAAAATCCTCATTTAGTCATTCTTGCAACTGTACCTTGAGTTCTTTCGGTACATTGGTATCATGCAGTATGAGGGCCGGGGAGATAGAGCTAATACCCTTATGCAAAAATCTAGAGTTCGGGAAAGGGGTACTTTTGGTAAATCCTCCAAAAATCTATCGAGAACTTGTTCACTACTTACATTTCAAATAGACACATCGTTTAATTAAACTTTTTTTTTCTTTTCGTTTTTTACCAATAGACGATTGTTTGGTTAAACTATAAATGAGTTCATTTCTTAGTTGATATAATGGCCACAGAATAGTACTCTATAATTACACCATATATAGTATATAATTTGAAATCATAGGGCCATTAACCACATTATATATACAAATGTGGTCGAACATATAATTTAGGGAATTCAATAAATACTTAGTTGTTTGTGACCATGGTGGATAGAAATGCTTTTAAGGTGTTGTCTCCAACTCTCATTCTCTTAATCTTACCCTCCATTTCCCATTCCTTGTTCACCATCATATGATTTCGACAACTAAAAGACTCCCATGTGAGAATGTTTGTTTAATCCACCACACCTAAATGCCTATTATCCACCACACCACACCTAAATGCCTATTGTCGAAATGTAAATTCAAACAAATGTAAAAACTTCAAAATGCACAAAGAGATACTTTGAGATGAATCCCTCTCTATGACTATGCAACTCTCGAGCACTCCTCTATCTCGACCAAAAGTCAACAATCACTTGAAAAAAAAATGGAGTGAGTATAAAAATATTCAGTAATCAATATACTTGTAGGTTCTCATTGTATTCATATCCTAGTAAATTATCTCACGGCCTTTTCTCTAAGTTCTAGGAAGTTTGGGCCTAAACCTTATAACTATTCGTGTAACTGGAGAAACCTCAAAGTTTTGATCAGATGCTTTGCTTTGTCCATGCAGCGAATGACCAAACATCTTTTGTTGGTAGGACAATATGACTTCTACTGATCTAAACATCATGGAAGGTCAATTGATAAACCCTTCCATGGGACCATAAAGTAACTCTACGTGTGTCGACCACCTACTATATTAACATGTGTGGTTCCATGCCCCTTCTCAGGATGGTTACACTACAAAGGTTCTGTTTAGGAGACCTTTGGCATTTCCGCAATGGCACCTAGTTCTATCAATGCGCTACTCTATTCAACCTAGACCCAACTTGATAGTCCTATTTCTCTAGAACTATTGCTTGGCAGTGGAGCTATTGGGTCCAACCTAAATCGCTAATAATGCTATTAGGGTATCAGACAATATAGGCAAGAGTGATTGTTGTGACATCGTTCACACTGCTAGCGGCCTTGAAAGCTTTGTTAATCATCCTTGAATGCCATGGAGGCTTATTAGGCTCCTAAGATATCTAGGCAGCTTTAAAACATGGACTCTTAACCCCAAGACTCACTATTCTAGCTCATTGGGTTTTTCTTAATCTTGAAGCACTCGGGTTTAAACCTTTAATCACCGTTCACAATTCAAAGGTGTTTGGTCTATTGAAGGTGTCCTGAATTAGACCATTATTTAATTGACCTATCCAGACCTTATGGAGTTTCAATTTACATAATGGAACCTATTTGGAGTAAAATCAAGAAGAGCTAAGTGAAAGTATGAATCATTAGGTAATACTCTAATAAGCCTTTTTGGACTCAAGGTAGGAGTTGTAGTATAGCTCCTAACTTATGACATTCTCGTGTATAGTTGCAAATAAGACAATTGAAATTGGAAGTTACCCTAAGTTGGAAGCCAATTGCAAGCTTCAATCTACAACTTATGGGTATGATAAGTTACTGAAAATAAAGTCCCAAGTTATTTTAAAAAGTAAAGCACGGTAGTCATGTGAATGATTTTTTTAGGTTTGTAAAGCCATGATTTTGATAATGTATGTTTGTAAAGCACGCTAGTCATGTATGTATGTGTTTCTATCCTTAATTTGGGCTATTTCGTCATTATGATTCTACTGATATGCTAGAATACAAATGACTAATACAATATTTATGCCTTATTTTTAAACTTACACTAGCCACACTTCTACTTCAGAGAAGCATCGAACACTTTGGAAGTTGTTAGGTGTTTACTAACCTTCTCATCAATTCCCAACCATTTCTGGATAAGCTGCAACACTGTTTCGTCCTTCAAAAGCCCTCGATGACTCGCTGCGACTCCTACTCTCTCAGTTGCTTCAAAACCATCCGCCTTCCAAAGGAAAGATGCACGTTATGTAAATAAAACAACACACGCACGCGCGCACGAACACAACGACAACAAACATGTTTTTTGAATGCATGAACTAAATTTGGTGAAATAGCACACCTTGGCTGATTCACTGGGAACTGTACCATCTCCGTTCACATAAGAATACTGAGGCTGCGGAGAAGAAAAACAAGTGTGATAAGCAGTCAGTCATATATTGGTAGTTCTTATACACAATGAAGAATATCATATTATTCAGAGGTCCCCATTCACCTCATTGTTATCACATTTAAAAAATTGTTATTTGGTTGATCGGTCAAAATGGGAATGTATCAAAAACAATATTTACTTCAACAGCCAAACATTTGATAAATTAATCAAAGCCAGAAAAGACAAGAAATTAAAGACAAAAAATAAATAAAGATAAAGGTCATTTAGTAGTATTTCTCCTCTTTAAGAAGAATTTTCCATGTTTGGTGTTGAAGGGCTCGAAAGTCTCTTTGTAATTGGAGATCGCCACTGACAAAAATTTGGGCTAAAAAGGATTTATGCCTCGTATTTCTCGAAAAAGCTATTCTATTGATGGGATTTGGTATGATACTTAAGAAATCGATCCAAACAGTTCGGGACCAATGAAGAAAGACATCCCCATTATGTCGAATAGTAGTAATTTGGACAGTAAGGTTGTTCAGCATGTGCCAGGAACTTTAGCCATCAATGACTCTTTTAACATTTTGTATGTAACGGCCCAGGCCCACCGCTAGGAGATATTGTCCTCTTTGGACTTTTCCTTTCGGACTTCCCCTCAAGGTTTTTAAAACGCGTTTACTAGGGAGAGATTTCCACACCCTTATAAAGGGTGTTCCGTTCTCCTCCCCAATCGATCTGGGATCTCACACAGCATATTCAAACAAGAAACTAAAAGATGATGCGATTGTCCAAACAAATAGACCATCTTAAAACCATGAACAGTGAACCCAAAAAACAATCCAATCAGAAGATAAAAAAAAGGTTGAAAACCTGAACAATGTCTAACTTAAGTAGAAGAAATGCCTAACACATAAAAGCAAAAGGAAATTGAATCACTCACCAAAGTTTTGCAGATTTCAGACAAGTCCTCAATCGGCAACGACTCGGAACCATAGCTGCATCATAGTTAATACCATATGTTCATTATTTAATTTGAAACAGAGGCATTAACATCAATGAATTGATATCAAATTTATACAAAGCAATGAGAAAACAGCCATACCTCTGGACTACTACACTGACCCATTCATAATTTATCATTACAATGATATGAAAGACAGTCATTTTACTGAAAACTAAATATGCATCTAACACATAATAATGCAAAGTTCATAACATACCACACATCAAAAGGCGTATCGAACGATGTCCCATAAATATTATAGAAGGAGATTCCATCTGGTAGGCTTGCATTATCAATTACTTGGCGAGTACCAGTAGCCCATTTGAGAACATCCAAGTTAAAGGGCAGAGGAATAGTCTTTCCATGAAATTTTATCTGCAATAATTGAAATTAAAATTAGCTTGGGCCAGATGACTTTTTAACAGAATCAACGTGAAGTGTCGTACCTGGTTATTTCTTAATGCTTCTTCGAATAAAGCAATGCTATCAGTTGGGCCATATGATTTCAATTCAACAGAAGTTTTCCCATCAACAGAACTCTTTTGCCAAACTTGGATCTGTGGTTGTGCATGCCAATTAAATCCTAGATTTCCCAGCATCTCATAAATTGAAGGACATTCAACCAACTGCACGTAAATATCATTAGTAGACCTATGACATATCATACACAAAGAAATGGTATCATTGAGAACAAAAGCACAATATCATTAATGAGACAAAGATATGCATGAAAAAATGGTTGATAAGGTATCCAACTTGTCAATAATGATTAAAAAAAATACCCTTGCAATCATTTTAGGTGTAAACTAAACCACCTAGACACTGACAGGAGGAAAGTTACCAGCTGGTGAAATGTCCATCTAGATACGAAAAATTGGCTTTCATAGCCTTCGATAAATTGCAATCCAGTCAGCAGGCAATCATTGATGCATCCTGGTGCTCCTGTCAATCATTTGTACAGTGAATATCGTCGACTGCTTCATAACGAACTATTAGAATGAAATGGGTGAGGTAAAATTAGTTGTCAAATTTGCAAATATGAATTTTTTTTTTAATTTTTTGGGTCTATCACTAATATGTCGTTTTTATAATCTATCGATGATGACTTCTATCACCGATCGATTATTTTTATAGTTTATCAATGATATATCTCTATCATTGATAGACCATTTCTAGGTCTATCATTAAAAGATTTTTGTCACTTATCAACCATTTTTATGTCTTTCGCTGATAAACAATTTGTGTGTCTATTACTGATAGACCATTAATGTGTCCATAAGTAATAACTTTTTCAT
The DNA here is from genome assembly GCF_002738365.1 of Cucurbita moschata. Lineage (NCBI taxonomy): Eukaryota > Viridiplantae > Streptophyta > Magnoliopsida > Cucurbitales > Cucurbitaceae > Cucurbita > Cucurbita moschata. Next base: position 111,634 of record NW_019268636.1, read on the forward strand.
GGATAACATTGTTCTTGTTCCATTGCTTGAAGACTTCTCTTAGCCCTTTGAGTTTGTTAATGAATTTTGTGTCTCGTCATCCACAAAGGGGCGTGTTCTTCCACTTGTATTCTATTGTGGGCAAAAAATCAGTGTGTTCCAGCCACATATACTCAAAACAGAAGGGTGAGGGGCCATTTGAAGTAACCCATAGAAAGGACAATGAGATAATGATATGATGTAGGCCTATTCAGTCTTCAACACCAGCATTACTAAATTTTCCTAGGAGACCTTGGACAAAAGTCTGTCAATGAGTGTTAAAGGTGGGTGGGGATGATAAGGCAATCCTAATCCTCAGCCCAACAATCCAAGTTTTTGTTGAAGCAAGAACCCTTGAATTAAAGAAACTAGACCTCCTTGTACAAAATTTGAATCAACCAAGAGATAAGGCTAGAATTAGATTACATTTTAAGATCAAAGATCTAAAAACCAGATTTGAAACCTTGTTTTAAATTGCATTACTCCACAATCAGACTTAATTAAGGCTTAATTAAATGGTTTAGATGAAATCTACCACAAGAATTGCTTGAAGTCTTAGAAAAGGATCAAATTTTTAAGGGTGAAAGTCTAAATTGAGAGCTCAATTTCATTCCCCCAAAATCTCATAATTTTCTTTTTACATACCATTTTGTGGGTATAGATAGCCTTCCCACAAAAGAAACCCTCAACCCTTCAAATGTTTACTAAAAGAAGTTAGTGGCCATGATTGTCAAGTTCATCCCACTACCCTTCAAATACCCACTAAAAGAAGTTATGAAATTAAAATAATAAATAAACTCTTCAAAGAAATTATCAATCAAGTGAAATTTATGACAATCACATGCTTCACTTCAATCTTGCAAATCGTAACTTCCAAAGCTCTAAATGGTCATGTAGATTTAAAATGAACGCTTGTTGAATCTTCTTGGTCTTCGATCGTGTAATAGGTCAAGTTGAAACTAGTGGAACACATGATTCTTATCCGGAGGTCTGTTGTTCGACCAAGTATAAGTCCCTTTCAGTGATGAACCCTGAACCCCAGAGGGTTGAACGAGGGAGCGGCCCAAAAAATGCCTCCTGAGTTGTTAGTGATAACCTCAGTATCATTAACAATGTGGATTCCTTTTAGTGCTACTCTAGTGCCATGGAAACCAGCCATAAAATCAACAAAAAAAATCGCCATTAAAATAGGGGTTTATGTTGAACAAAAGAGGATTTTTCAATGATGATGGGAGAGAGACTTTCCCTGGTATGAACTCCATGAGTTTTCCTTGTCAAATGATGGCTTCCATCAAATCCACGCATGATGAGGTCTTTTTGGCAATCTCAACAAAACCTCCACAGATATTTCCTACGTGTTTTAGCATCTCAAAATCCTAATGGTGAGATGTAGGTTTTTTATTTTAATTCATCCTCCATATGAAGGAACCACTAGGTTGTTCAAGTGTTCCTCATCTACCATGGTTCTATTTACAACCGAGAGCTTGCCACTTTTTTCGTGCAACAGAGGAACGCCTTGTCCACCCTAAAAGGATTTAGATGGAAGAAATGGTTGAGCAAGGATTGTAGGGTTCTAATGATCATGTACCAATCATGAATGTCCTTCCAAGAATTGTGAGCTAGCAATCTAGAAACCACCGAGACAAAATTGAAGTTCATTTCCACTTCTTTTTCTTTCCTCACTCAAAATGTACAAGCATTTTATTTTTCTTTTATGAAGTTGATTATCTTTAACTAGCTCCGACTACAATATTTTTCCCTGACATGATTCGGAAAAGTGAAAGATGAGTGCTTTTTCTCAAATCTTTAAGAGAAAATCTCTAATCATTTCCCAAAAAACTATACATTCGAATTTCCAACTGATACTTGAATTTTCTTTCTTGGGGAATCCTATACTTGGCCAAACGGATAGTCTCAGAAACATCTTTGACTTGCTTACAAAGAAAAAATGAGTGTACAGGATTTTGCAATGGATCAATTAGAGAATTATACAAAACAGATGAAAGACAGAAGGGAATTTTCAACTTGTACTTCATGTCTTCAACAAACTCATGTCGATTTCAAGCCAAATACAAAAGTTAATGTTATGGACGCAGAAGCTCATCACCTCCATGGAACACAATATTCACTGGCCTAAAGGATATTGAAAGAAGAAGACAAAACGAACAAAAACAAAGATATAGAGTGCGACAAGAAGAAGCCACTACATTTATATTCTATGATAATAATATATTAGTAATAACGTAATAGCAAACAAGCATGCAAACAATCATTGAGAGGTTTATCAGTGATAGACCTCAATCATAGATCGATATCAGTCAGTGATAGGTTTATCAGTGATAGACCTCAGTCCAGACTGATATGGCTTACAATTGTGTCATATTGGCAAATATTTTGAGCTTGTGCTATATTTGCTATTATTTTGTGTTAGATCGTCATACATTCAATTTTTCCTAATGTTTACTATCAAATAAATAATAATGAGAAACTAAATTAGAAGGACAACTTGATCAAAGGAATTTGTTCACATAAGGAGCAGTTTCAATGATTGGACTAGATTCAGATTACAGCTATTGATGAATGGAAATAAGCAATAGGTTTGAATTACCTTGGAAAGGGCAAGCTATAGCAATCCACTTATTTACGTATTTGGAAAAAATCTGCCAATCAACAATAAGCACATCATGCCGAATCCATAAAACAAGTTCGTGCTCATCGATGCAAGTTTCAACTAGTCAAGAGAATACGTGCGTACATCATTATGGAGTGACATGAAACACGAAAGTAGCAGCCCACCCATAGAATGAGATATTATGTTCACTTTTCTACCACCAGAAGCTTTACTAGCAGTTTCCAGCTTCGCTTTAAGACCATCCATAGCCTTGCCAATTCTGTCACCAACAACCAATGCTCCTACATCAATGTTGATTCATGCATACACTTTCGGCTACTAGCAATTAAATCATACATGAAATTTTGATACTAAAACAAGAGATGAAGAATGATCTACCTATTACTCTGCCGGAAATCATAACCAAAACCAAACAATGTCGTTCCCTTCTTGTAGCCGCATCCAACAAGCATATCAATTATATTATGAAAGTGATAAACGTCATCCACATGGAGGCATTTTACCACCTGTAACAGTAAAAAGAAAACTCTGGTATAGTATGATGGATAAAAACAGATCAAGCAAATTAGTAAAATTCTTCAGATCAATATCCCAAGAACCGGATATAATGCAATTGTTGAGTCATTTTGGAAGCATGATAATAGTAATGAAGAAGAAACATAGCAGGAGGAGTTGCTTAATCACTCTTACAGCAGGGACAACAATCAACTTGAATCATTGAATGAAATCGACAATAAATGGTGGAAGTCAGTAACTGAAGGAAGCCTATGTCTCGCAAGAAATTCATATTAAGCATTAGCAATTCTGGCCTCTAGTACACACTCAAGAACCGAAAAAGAAGAGTAAAGAAAACAATTAAAAAATACACTTTGTGGCCCTTTTGGTAAAGTTTTTGTTTCATGTTTATCGTTTCTAGTTTTTTATTTCTTGTTTTTTGTACCCTCTATTTTATTTTATTTTTTAAATTGTGATTGGTAAATTTTTTTTCCTTCATATTTGTAATCATTTCTTGTTTCTTGTTCCCTAATATCTTAAATTAAAAATGTAAAAAACATGCTTGATACAGTGAAAACCTTCCAGAGGTTCTCGAGGCAAAGCATCAACCGACAAGAAATAGAGATAATGGACATCAATGTTAGGACAGTGGATATTGACAACTCCATCAACAAATAAGGTTGTAAAAATGGTGAATGATCGAATATGTACTTGGGAATGCCCTTAAATGGGAACCCTAAACCTTTCTCCTTTTGAAAGACCATCATTGAAAACATAGAAATAAGGTTATAGACATGATCATCGTGCTACAGTTCCAAAGGCGGAAGACTCGCTCTAACACAAGACACATTGTCTAACCTTCCTACTTATTACATGTCTCTATTCGAACACATTGTCTAACCTTCCTACTTACTACATGTCTCTATTCGAAATGTCTCAAAGTGACTATAGACATAGAAAGATTATTCAGAAACTATATGTGGAAAGTGGGATCACATCTTGTTCGATTGAATACCATAAATCTCCCGTTAGACAAGAGAAGTCTTGGCCTATATTCAATAGAGGAGAAGAACAAAGTCCTCCTAGCCAAATGGATATGGAAATATTACCATGAAAGCACCACCTTGTCGAGAAATCTTTAAAGACTAAATACGCTCCTAAATAATGTGCAAATCTGTCCACCCACCTTCTACAAAGGGGCCATGGAAGTGCATAAACAAGCACCAAAACCTCATCACCGACCACATTCACCAATGGGTGGGTGATGGAGGAAACACATCTTGCTGAATTGATTCTTGGATTGACAACACCATGCTAGCTTTGTGCTATCCTCTTTTGTATAGACTCTGTCATTACAAGATGGCAATGATCAAAAAAATATGGAAAGATGCCAACAAATTTTGGAACCTACAGCTCAGTGGAACCTTAAAGGATAACAAAGCAATAAAATGGCCGAATTAAGTCTTGACCTTACTCAAATTATGTTATCCCATGAAGTGGACTCGTTGAAATGACTTCCTAGTGCAGATGGAGTTTTCTCCACAAAAAGGTAGAAGCCATAACCCCACACTAGCAAAGATAAAATGGAAAGGAAATCATCGTATAAAATGTACATTTTTTCCTAAGGGAAATGATGCGTAAACTCATTAGCACATATGAAAACCTACAAAAAAAAAAAAAAAGAATGTCCTACCTAGCTTTATTTCCAAATTGGTGCCCTTTGGGCAAGAAAGACAACGAATCACAAAACCATCTATTTATGCAGTATATATACACTTAAGTTTCTGGGTAAAGATCCTCTATATCTTCATATGTCACCTCACTTTTCCTACGGAGGCAAATGAGTTATTGGAAACGGTCTTTAACATCCACCCCTTCAAGAATACAAAGGCTCTGCTATGGACAAAACTAATTATGGCTTTCATTTGGTACCTATGGAAAGAAAGAGTATTCACGAATAAGAGACATACTTATACTAGGCTCTTCGAAAATGTTGTTTACCTAACCATTTATTGGTGAAACTCGTCTAACACTTTTACTTCCTATAGTAATACTTCCCTCATTGTAAATTGATAAGGTTTTTTGTCACATTCATGATAACACATCCTTTTGGTGTTTCAAATATCATTGAAATTATCTCTTATAAAAAAAAGATGAAAAAGTAGTTTCATGTGATCTTACCGCAGATGGATCTAAAATATCAATCGCATACAGGCCATCATCATCATCAGGGACCAAAATTTCTATGTTATCATCCACGCATTCCGTATAGCCTGAAAAAACAAAAATCCTCCAATGTTCATTTAGGAAATAAACTTAAGAACAAAAAGTGGAGAAAGTTTTCTACTTCGAATAGTTTCTATGGACATTATTGCAGGTATATATTAAATTAAAAGATCCCAAAAAGTGTGGTACTAACCTAACAATCGACACGTCAATATATCACTTTAAAGTCGTCTTTGTCCCATGCGCTTGGAAAATCCATCCTGATTGAAATTGGAAGATTTTCCTTTTTTTCAATAAAGTGCACAACTACAAAAAAAAAAAAAAAAAAAAAAAAAAAAAAAAAAAAAAAAAAAAAAAAAAAAAAAAAAAAAAAAAAAAAAA